>NW_028317651.1:3285262-3437694 GCF_055824585.1 Amblyomma mixtum | reverse complement strand
AAATCCAAAACTCCAAAACTCCAAAACTCCGAAACTCGGAAACTCCAAAACTCCAAAACTCCGAAACTCCATAACTCCAAAACTCCGAAACTCCAAAACTCCAAAACTCCAAAACTCCGAAACTCCGAAACTCCAAAACTCCAAAACTCCGAAACTCCGAAACTCCAAAACTCCAAAACTCCAAAACTCCAAAACTCCAAAACTCCGAAACTCCGAAACTCCAAAACTCCAAAACTCTAGAACTCCGAAACTCCAAAACTCCAAAACTCCAAAGCTCCAAAACTGCAAAACTCCAAAACTCCGAAACTCCAAAACTCCAAAACTCCAAAACTCCGAAACTCCAAAACTCCAGAACTCCAAAACTCCAAAACTGCAAAACTCCAAAACTCCAAAACTCCGAAACTCCGAAACTCCGAAACTCCGAAACTCCAAAACTCCGAAACTCCGAAACTCCAAAACTCCAAAACTCCGAAACTCCGAAACTCCAAAACTCCAAAACTCCGAAACTGCAAAACTCCAAAACTGCAAAACTCCGAAACTCCAAAACTCCAAAACTCCAAAACTCCGAAACTCCGAAACTCCAAAACTCCGAAACTCCGAAACTCCAAAACTCCAAAACTCCAAAACTCCAAAACTCCGAAACTCCTAAAACTCCGATACTCCGAAACTCCAAAACTCCAAATCTCCAAAACTCCGAAACTCCGAAACTCCGAAACTCCAAAACACCAAAACTCCAAAACTCCGAAACTCCGAAACTCCAAAACTCCAAAACTCCGAAACTCCGAAACTCCGAAACTCCGAAACTCCAAAACTCCAAAACTCCAAAACTCCGAAACTCCAAAACTCCAAAACTCCAAAACTCCAAAACTCCGAAACTCCGAAACTCCAAAACTCCAAAACTCCAAAACTCCGAAACTCCAAAACTCCGAAACTCCAAAACTCCAAAACTCCAAAACTCCAAAACTCCAAAACTCCAAAACTCCGAAACTCCAAAACTCCAAAACTCCAAAACTCCAAAACTGCAAAACTCCAAAACTCCAAAACTCCGAAACTCCAAAACTCCAAAACTCCAAAACTCCAAAACTCCGAAACTCCAAAACTCCAAAACTCCAAAACTGCAAAACTCCAAAACTCCAAAACTCCGAAACTCCAAAACTCCAAAACACCAAAACTCCAAAACTCCGAAACTCCGAAACTCCAAAACTCCAAAACTCTAGAACTCCGAAACTCCAAAACTCCAAAACTGCAAAACTCCGAAACTCCAAAACTCCAAAACTCCAAAACTCCGAAACTCCGAAACTCCGAAACTCCGAAACTCCAAAACACCAAAACTCCAAAACTCCGAAACTCCGAAACTCCAAAACTCCAAAACTCCGAAACTCCGAAACTCCGAAACTCCGAAACTCCAAAACTCCGAAACTCCGAAACTCCAAAACTCCGAAACTCCGAAACTCCAAAACTCCAAAACTCCAAAACTCCGAAACTCCTAAAACTCCGATACTCCGAAACTCCAAAACTCCAAAACTCCAAAACTCCGAAACTCCGAAACTCCGAAACTCCGAAACTCCAAAACACCAAAACTCCAAAACTCCGAAACTCCGAAACTCCAAAACTCCAAAACTCCGAAACTCCGAAACTCCGAAACTCCAAAACTCCAAAACTCCAAAACTCCGAAACTCCAAAACTCCAAAACTCCAAAACTCCAAAACTCCGAAACTCCGAAACTCCAAAACTCCAAAACTCCAAAACTCCAAAACTCCGAAACTCCAAAACTCCGAAACTCCAAAACTCCAAAACTCCAAAACTCCAAAACTCCGAAACTCCAAAACTCCAAAACTCCAAAACTCCAAAACTGCAAAACTCCAAAACTCCAAAACTCCGAAACTCCAAAACTCCGAAACTCCGAAACTCCAAAACTCCGAAACTCCGAAACTCCGAAACTCCAAAACTCCGAAACTCCAAAACTCCGAAACTCCGAAACTCCGAAACTCCAAAACTCCAAAACTCCGAAACTCCGAAACTCCAAAACTCCAAAACTGCAAAACTCCAAAACTCCAAAACTCCGAAACTCCGAAACTCCGAAACTCCAAAACTCCGAAACTCCGAAACTCCAAAACTCCAAAACTCCGAAACTCCGAAACTCCAAAACTCCAAAACTCCGAAACTGCAAAACTCCAAAACTGCAAAACTCCGAAACTCCAAAACTCCAAAACTCCAAAACTCCGAAACTCCGAAACTCCGAAACTCCAAAACTCCGAAACTCCGAAACTCCAAAACTCCAAAACTCCAAAACTCCGAAACTCCTAAAACTCCGATACTCCGAAACTCCAAAACTCCAAAACTCCAAAACTCCGAAACTCCGAAACTCCGAAACTCCGAAACTCCAAAACACCAAAACTCCAAAACTCCGAAACTCCGAAACTCCAAAACTCCAAAACTCCGAAACTCCGAAACTCCGAAACTCCGAAACTCCGAAACTCCAAAACTCCAAAACTCCAAAACTCCGAAACTCCTAAAACTCCGATACTCCGAAACTCCGAAACTCCGAAACTCCGAAACTCCAAAACACCAAAACTCCAAAACTCCGAAACTCCGAAACTCCAAAACTCCAAAACTCCGAAACTCCGAAACTCCGAAACTCCAAAACTCCAAAACTCCAAAACTCCGAAACTCCAAAACTCCAAAACTCCAAAACTCCGAAACTCCGAAACTCCAAAACTCCAAAACTCCAAAACTCCGAAACTCCAAAACTCCGAAACTCCAAAACTCCAAAACTCCAAAACTCCAAAACTCCAAAACTCCAAAACTCCGAAACTCCAAAACTCCAAAACTCCAAAACTCCAAAACTCCAAAACTCCAAAACTCCAAAACTCCAAAACTCCGAAACTCCAAAACTCCAAAACTCCGAAACTCCGAAACTCCAAAACTCCGAAACTCCGAAACTCCGAAACTCCAAAACTCCGAAACTCCAAAACTCCGAAACTCCGAAACTCCGAAACTCCAAAACTCCAAAACTCCGAAACTCCAAAACTCCGAAACTCCAAAACTCCAAAACTCCGAAACTCCAAAACTCCGAAACTCCAAAACTCCAAAACTCCGAAACTCCGAAACTCCAAAACTCCAAAACTCCGAAACTCCAAAACTCCAAAACTCCAAAACTGCAAAACTCCAAAACTGCAAAACTCCGAAACTCCAAAACTCCGAAACTCCGAAACTCCGAAACTCCAAAACTCCAAAACTCCAAAACTCCGAAACTCGGAAACTCCAAAACTCCAAAATCCAAAACTCCAAAACTCCAAAACTCCGAAACTCGGAAACTCCAAAACTCCAAAACTCCGAAACTCCATAACTCCAAAACTCCGAAACTCCAAAACTCCAAAACTCCAAAACTCCGAAACTCCGAAACTCCAAAACTCCAAAACTCCAAAACTCCGAAACTCCAAAACTCCAAAACTCCAAAACTCCGGAACTCCGAAACTCCAAAACTCCAAAACTCCAAAACTCCAAAACTCCGAAACTCCAAAATCCAAAACTCCAAAACTCCAAAACTCCGAAACTCGGAAACTCCAAAACTCCAAAACTCCGAAACTCCATAACTCCAAAACTCCGAAACTCCAAAACTCCAAAACTCCAAAACTCCGAAACTCCGAAACTCCGAAACTCCAAAACTCCAAAACTCCAAAACTCCAAAACTCCGAAACTCCGAAACTCCAAAACTCCAAAACTCCAAAACTCCAAAACTCCAAAACTCCGAAACTCCGAAACTCCAAAACTCCAAAACTCTAGAACTCCGAAACTCCAAAACTCCAAAACTCCAAAGCTCCAAAACTGCAAAACTCCAAAACTCCGAAACTCCAAAACTCCAAAACTCCAAAACTCCGAAACTCCAAAACTCCAGAACTCCAAAACTCCAAAACTGCAAAACTCCAAAACTCCAAAACTCCGAAACTCCGAAACTCCGAAACTCCGAAACTCCAAAACTCCGAAACTCCGAAACTCCAAAACTCCAAAACTCCGAAACTCCGAAACTCCAAAACTCCAAAACTCCGAAACTGCAAAACTCCAAAACTGCAAAACTCCGAAACTCCAAAACTCCAAAACTCCAAAACTCCGAAACTCCGAAACTCCAAAACTCCGAAACTCCGAAACTCCAAAACTCCAAAACTCCAAAACTCCAAAACTCCGAAACTCCTAAAACTCCGATACTCCGAAACTCCAAAACTCCAAATCTCCAAAACTCCGAAACTCCGAAACTCCGAAACTCCAAAACACCAAAACTCCAAAACTCCGAAACTCCGAAACTCCAAAACTCCAAAACTCCGAAACTCCGAAACTCCGAAACTCCGAAACTCCAAAACTCCAAAACTCCAAAACTCCGAAACTCCAAAACTCCAAAACTCCAAAACTCCAAAACTCCAAAACTCCGAAACTCCGAAACTCCAAAACTCCAAAACTCCAAAACTCCGAAACTCCAAAACTCCGAAACTCCAAAACTCCAAAACTCCAAAACTCCAAAACTCCAAAACTCCGAAACTCCAAAACTCCAAAACTCCAAAACTCCAAAACTGCAAAACTCCAAAACTCCAAAACTCCGAAACTCCAAAACTCCAAAACTCCAAAACTCCAAAACTCCGAAACTCCAAAACTCCAAAACTCCAAAACTGCAAAACTCCAAAACTCCAAAACTCCGAAACTCCAAAACTCCAAAACACCAAAACTCCAAAACTCCGAAACTCCGAAACTCCAAAACTCCAAAACTCCGAAACTCCGAAACTCCAAAACTCCAAAACTCCGAAACTCCGAAACTCCAAAACTCCAAAACTCCGAAACTGCAAAACTCCAAAACTGCAAAACTCCGAAACTCCAAAACTCCAAAACTCCAAAACTCCGAAACTCCGAAACTCCAAAACTCCGAAACTCCGAAACTCCAAAACTCCAAAACTCCAAAACTCCAAAACTCCGAAACTCCTAAAACTCCGATACTCCGAAACTCCAAAACTCCAAATCTCCAAAACTCCGAAACTCCGAAACTCCGAAACTCCGAAACTCCAAAACACCAAAACTCCAAAACTCCGAAACTCCGAAACTCCAAAACTCCAAAACTCCGAAACTCCGAAACTCCGAAACTCCGAAACTCCAAAACTCCAAAACTCCAAAACTCCGAAACTCCAAAACTCCAAAACTCCAAAACTCCAAAACTCCAAAACTCCGAAACTCCGAAACTCCAAAACTCCAAAACTCCGAAACTCCAAAACTCCGAAACTCCAAAACTCCAAAACTCCAAAACTCCAAAACTCCAAAACTCCAAAACTCCGAAACTCCAAAACTCCAAAACTCCAAAACTCCAAAACTGCAAAACTCCAAAACTCCAAAACTCCGAAACTCCAAAACTCCAAAACTCCAAAACTCCAAAACTCCGAAACTCCAAAACTCCAAAACTCCAAAACTGCAAAACTCCAAAACTCCAAAACTCCGAAACTCCAAAACTCCAAAACACCAAAACTCCAAAACTCCGAAACTCCGAAACTCCAAAACTCCAAAACTCTAGAACTCCGAAACTCCAAAACTCCAAAACTGCAAAACTCCGAAACTCCAAAACTCCAAAACTCCAAAACTCCGAAACTCCGAAACTCCGAAACTCCGAAACTCCAAAACACCAAAACTCCAAAACTCCGAAACTCCGAAACTCCAAAACTCCAAAACTCCGAAACTCCGAAACTCCGAAACTCCGAAACTCCAAAACTCCAAAACTCCAAAACTCCGAAACTCCAAAACTCCAAAACTCCGAAACTCCAAAACTCCAAAACTCCAAAACTGCAAAACTCCGAAACTCCGAAACTCCGAAACTCCAAAACTCCGAACCTCCAAAACTCCAAAACTCCAAAACTCCGAAACTCCAAAACTCCAAAACTCCAAAACTCCGAAACTCCAAAATCCAAAACTCCAAAACTCCAAAACTCCAAAACTCCGAAACTCGGAAACTCCAAAACTCCAAAACTCCGAAACTCCATAACTCCAAAACTCCGAAACTCCAAAACTCCAAAACTCCAAAACTCCGAAACTCCGAAACTCCGAAACTCCAAAACTCCAAAACTCCAAAACTCCAAAACTCCGAAACTCCGAAACTCCAAAACTCCAAAACTCTAGAACTCCGAAACTCCAAAACTCCAAAACTCCAAAACTCCAAAACTGCAAAACTCCAAAACTCCAAAACTCCAAAACTCCGAAATTCCAAAACTCCGAAACTCCAAAACTCCGAAATTCCAAAACTCCAAAACTCCAAAACTCCGAAACTCCAAAACTCCAGAACTCCAAAACTCCAAAACTGCAAAACTCCAAAACTCCAAAACTCCGAAACTCCGAAACTCCGAAACTCCAAAACTCCGAAACTCCGAAACTCCAAAACTCCAAAACTCCGAAACTCCGAAACTCCAAAACTCCAAAACTCCGAAACTGCAAAACTCCAAAACTGCAAAACTCCGAAACTCCAAAACTCCAAAACTCCGAAACTCCGAAACTCCAAAACTCCGAAACTCCGAAACTCCAAAACTCCAAAACTCCGAAACTCCTAAAACTCCGATACTCCGAAACTCCAAAACTCCAAATCTCCAAAACTCCGAAACTCCGAAACTCCGAAACTCCGAAACTCCAAAACACCAAAACTCCAAAACTCCGAAACTCCGAAACTCCAAAACTCCAAAACTCCGAAACTCCGAAACTCCGAAACTCCAAAACTCCAAAACTCCAAAACTCCGAAACTCCAAAACTCCAAAACTCCAAAACTCCAAAACTCCGAAACTCCGAAACTCCGAAACTCCAAAACTCCAAAACTCCAAAACTCCGAAACTCCAAAACTCCGAAACTCCAAAACTCCAAAACTCCAAAACTCCAAAACTCCAAAACTCCGAAACTCCAAAACTCCAAAACTCCAAAACTCCAAAACTGCAAAACTCCAAAACTGCAAAACTCCAAAACTCCAAAACTCCGAAACTCCGAAACTCCGAAACTCCGAAACTCCGAAACTCCAAAACTCCAAAACTCCGAAACTCCGAAACTCCAAAACTCCAAAACTCCAAAACTCCGAAACTGCAAAACTCCAAAACTGCAAAACTCCGAAACTCCAAAACTCCAAAACTCCGAAACTCCGAAACTCCAAAACTCCGAAACTCCGAAACTCCAAAACTCCAAAACTCCAAAACTCCGAAACTCCTAAAACTCCGATACTCCGAAACTCCAAAACTCCAAAACTCCAAAACTCCGAAACTCCGAAACTCCGAAACTCCGAAACTCCAAAACACCAAAACTCCAAAACTCCGAAACTCCGAAACTCCAAAACTCCAAAACTCCGAAACTCCGAAACTCCGAAACTCCAAAACTCCAAAACTCCAAAACTCCGAAACTCCAAAACTCCAAAACTCCAAAACTCCAAAACTCCGAAACTCCGAAACTCCAAAATCCAAAACTCCAAAACTCCGAAACTCCAAAACTCCGAAACTCCAAAACTCCAAAACTCCAAAACTCCAAAACTCCAAAACTCCGAAACTCCAAAACTCCAAAACTCCAAAACTCCGAAACTCCGAAACTCCGAAACTCCAAAACACCAAAACTCCAAAACTCCGAAACTCCGAAACTCCAAAACTCCAAAACTCCGAAACTCCGAAACTCCGAAACTCCGAAACTCCAAAACTCCAAAACTCCAAAACTCCGAAACTCCAAAACTCCAAAACTCCAAAACTCCAAAACTCCAAAACTCCGAAACTCCGAAACTCCAAAACTCCAAAACTCCAAAACTCCGAAACTCCAAAACTCCGAAACTCCAAAACTCCAAAACTCCAAAACTCCAAAACTCCAAAACTCCAAAACTCCGAAACTCCAAAACTCCAAAACTCCAAAACTCCAAAACTGCAAAACTCCAAAACTCCAAAACTCCGAAACTCCAAAACTCCAAAACTCCAAAACTCCGAAACTCCAAAACTCCAAAACTCCAAAACTGCAAAACTCCAAAACTCCAAAACTCCGAAACTCCAAAACTCCAAAACACCAAAACTCCAAAACTCCGAAACTCCGAAACTCCAAAACTCCAAAACTGTAGAACTCCGAAACTCCAAAACTCCAAAACTGCAAAACTCCGAAACTCCAAAACTCCAAAACTCCAAAACTCCGAAACTCCGAAACTCCGAAACTCCGAAACTCCAAAACACCAAAACTCCAAAACTCCGAAACTCCGAAACTCCAAAACTCCAAAACTCCGAAACTCCGAAACTCCGAAACTCCAAAACTCCAAAACTCCAAAACTCCGAAACTCCAAAACTCCAAAACTCCGAAACTCCAAAACTCCAAAACTCCAAAACTGCAAAACTCCGAAACCCCGAAACTCCGAAACTCCAAAACTCCGAACCTCCAAAACTCCAAAACTCCAAAACTCCGAAACTCCAAAACTCCAAAACTCCAAAACTCCAAAACTCCGAAACTCCAAAATCCAAAACTCCAAAACTCCAAAACTCCAAAACTCCGAAACTCGGAAACTCCAAAACTCCAAAACTCCGAAACTCCATAACTCCAAAACTCCGAAACTCCAAAACTCCAAAACTCCAAAACTCCGAAACTCCGAAACTCCGAAACTCCAAAACTCCAAAACTCCAAAACTCCAAAACTCCGAAACTCCGAAACTCCAAAACTCCAAAACTCTAGAACTCCGAAACTCCAAAACTCCAAAACTCCAAAACTCCAAAACTGCAAAACTCCAAAACTCCAAAACTCCAAAACTCCGAAATTCCAAAACTCCGAAACTCCAAAACTCCGAAACTCCAAAACTCCAAAACTCCAAAACTCCGAAACTCCAAAACTCCAGAACTCCAAAACTCCAAAACTGCAAAACTCCAAAACTCCAAAACTCCGAAACTCCGAAACTCCGAAACTCCAAAACTCCGAAACTCCGAAACTCCAAAACTCCAAAACTCCGAAACTCCGAAACTCCAAAACTCCAAAACTCCGAAACTGCAA
Organism: Amblyomma mixtum; assembly: GCF_055824585.1. Taxonomy (NCBI): domain Eukaryota; kingdom Metazoa; phylum Arthropoda; class Arachnida; order Ixodida; family Ixodidae; genus Amblyomma; species Amblyomma mixtum. The sequence goes on along the minus strand of NW_028317651.1, from coordinate 3,428,691 downwards.
AACTCCAAAACTGCAAAACTCCGAAACTCCAAAACTCCAAAACTCCGAAACTCCGAAACTCCAAAACTCCGAAACTCCGAAACTCCAAAACTCCAAAACTCCGAAACTCCTAAAACTCCGATACTCCGAAACTCCAAAACTCCAAATCTCCAAAACTCCGAAACTCCGAAACTCCGAAACTCCGAAACTCCAAAACACCAAAACTCCAAAACTCCGAAACTCCGAAACTCCGAAACTCCAAAACTCCAAAACTCCGAAACTCCGAAACTCCGAAACTCCAAAACTCCAAAACTCCAAAACTCCGAAACTCCAAAACTCCAAAACTCCAAAACTCCAAAACTCCGAAACTCCGAAACTCCAAAACTCCAAAACTCCAAAACTCCGAAACTCCAAAACTCCGAAACTCCAAAACTCCAAAACTCCAAAACTCCAAAACTCCAAAACTCCAAAACTCCGAAACTCCAAAACTCCAAAACTCCAAAACTCCAAAACTGCAAAACTCCAAAACTGCAAAACTCCAAAACTCCAAAACTCCGAAACTCCGAAACTCCGAAACTCCGAAACTCCGAAACTCCGAAACTCCAAAACTCCAAAACTCCGAAACTCCGAAACTCCAAAACTCCAAAACTCCAAAACTCCGAAACTGCAAAACTCCAAAACTGCAAAACTCCGAAACTCCAAAACTCCAAAACTCCAAAACTCCGAAACTCCGAAACTCCAAAACTCCGAAACTCCGAAACTCCAAAACTCCAAAACTCCAAAACTCCGAAACTCCTAAAACTCCGATACTCCGAAACTCCAAAACTCCAAAACTCCAAAACTCCGAAACTCCGAAACTCCGAAACTCCGAAACTCCAAAACACCAAAACTCCAAAACTCCGAAACTCCGAAACTCCAAAACTCCAAAACTCCGAAACTCCGAAACTCCGAAACTCCAAAACTCCAAAACTCCAAAACTCCGAAACTCCAAAACTCCAAAACTCCAAAACTCCAAAACTCCGAAACTCCGAAACTCCAAAACTCCAAAACTCCAAAACTCCGAAACTCCAAAACTCCGAAACTCCAAAACTCCAAAACTCCAAAACTCCAAAACTCCAAAACTCCGAAACTCCAAAACTCCAAAACTCCAAAACTCCAAAACTGCAAAACTCCAAAACTCCAAAACTCCGAAACTCCAAAACTCCAAAACTCCGAAACTCCGAAACTCCAAAACTCCGAAACTCCGAAACTCCGAAACTCCAAAACTCCGAAACTCCAAAACTCCGAAACTCCGAAACTCCGAAACTCCAAAACTCCAAAACTCCGAAACTCCAAAACTCCGAAACTCCAAAACTGCAAAACTCCAAAACTGCAAAACTCCGAAACTCCAAAACTCCAAAACTCCGAAACTCCGAAACTCCGAAACTCCGAAACTCCAAAACTCCAAAACTCCAAAACTCCGAAACTCCGAAACTCCGAAACTCCAAAACTCCGAAACTCCAAAACTCCAAAACTCCGAAACTCCAAAACTCCAAAACTCCAAAACTGCAAAACTCCAAAACTGCAAAACTCCGAAACTCCAAAACTCCAAAACTCCGAAACTCCGAAACTCCGAAACTCCGAAACTCCAAAACTCCAAAACTCCAAAACTCCGAAACTCCGAAACTCCGAAACTCCAAAACTCCGAAACTCCAAAACTCCAAAACTCCGAAACTCCAAAACTCCAAAACTCCAATACTCCGAAACTCCAAAACTCCGAAACTCCGAAACTCCAAAACTCCAAAACTCCGAAACTCCGAAACTCCGAAACTCCAAAACTCCAAAACTCCAAAACTCCGAAACTCCAAAACTCCAAAACTCCAAAACTCCAAAACTCCAAAACTCCGAAACTCCGAAACTCCAAAACTCCAAAACTCCAAAACTCCGAAACTCCAAAACTCCGAAACTCCAAAACTCCAAAACTCCAAAACTCCAAAACTCCAAAACTCCAAAACTCCGAAACTCCAAAACTCCAAAACTCCAAAACTCCAAAACTGCAAAACTCCAAAACTCCAAAACTCCGAAACTCCAAAACTCCAAAACTCCAAAACTCCAAAACTCCGAAACTCCAAAACTCCAAAACTCCAAAACTGCAAAACTCCAAAACTCCAAAACTCCGAAACTCCAAAACTCCAAAACACCAAAACTCCAAAACTCCGAAACTCCGAAACTCCAAAACTCCAAAACTCCGAAACTCCGAAACTCCAAAACTCCAAAACTCCGAAACTCCGAAACTCCAAAACTCCAAAACTCCGAAACTGCAAAACTCCAAAACTGCAAAACTCCGAAACTCCAAAACTCCAAAACTCCAAAACTCCGAAACTCCGAAACTCCAAAACTCCGAAACTCCGAAACTCCAAAACTCCAAAACTCCAAAACTCCAAAACTCCGAAACTCCTAAAACTCCGATACTCCGAAACTCCAAAACTCCAAATCTCCAAAACTCCGAAACTCCGAAACTCCGAAACTCCGAAACTCCAAAACACCAAAACTCCAAAACTCCGAAACTCCGAAACTCCAAAACTCCAAAACTCCGAAACTCCGAAACTCCGAAACTCCGAAACTCCAAAACTCCAAAACTCCAAAACTCCGAAACTCCAAAACTCCAAAACTCCAAAACTCCAAAACTCCAAAACTCCGAAACTCCGAAACTCCAAAACTCCAAAACTCCGAAACTCCAAAACTCCGAAACTCCAAAACTCCAAAACTCCAAAACTCCAAAACTCCAAAACTCCAAAACTCCGAAACTCCAAAACTCCAAAACTCCAAAACTCCAAAACTGCAAAACTCCAAAACTCCAAAACTCCGAAACTCCAAAACTCCAAAACTCCAAAACTCCAAAACTCCGAAACTCCAAAACTCCAAAACTCCAAAACTGCAAAACTCCAAAACTCCAAAACTCCGAAACTCCAAAACTCCAAAACACCAAAACTCCAAAACTCCGAAACTCCGAAACTCCAAAACTCCAAAACTCTAGAACTCCGAAACTCCAAAACTCCAAAACTGCAAAACTCCGAAACTCCAAAACTCCAAAACTCCAAAACTCCGAAACTCCGAAACTCCGAAACTCCGAAACTCCAAAACACCAAAACTCCAAAACTCCGAAACTCCGAAACTCCAAAACTCCAAAACTCCGAAACTCCGAAACTCCGAAACTCCGAAACTCCAAAACTCCAAAACTCCAAAACTCCGAAACTCCAAAACTCCAAAACTCCGAAACTCCAAAACTCCAAAACTCCAAAACTGCAAAACTCCGAAACTCCGAAACTCCGAAACTCCAAAACTCCGAACCTCCAAAACTCCAAAACTCCAAAACTCCGAAACTCCAAAACTCCAAAACTCCAAAACTCCGAAACTCCAAAATCCAAAACTCCAAAACTCCAAAACTCCAAAACTCCGAAACTCGGAAACTCCAAAACTCCAAAACTCCGAAACTCCATAACTCCAAAACTCCGAAACTCCAAAACTCCAAAACTCCAAAACTCCGAAACTCCGAAACTCCGAAACTCCAAAACTCCAAAACTCCAAAACTCCAAAACTCCGAAACTCCGAAACTCCAAAACTCCAAAACTCTAGAACTCCGAAACTCCAAAACTCCAAAACTCCAAAACTCCAAAACTGCAAAACTCCAAAACTCCAAAACTCCAAAACTCCGAAATTCCAAAACTCCGAAACTCCAAAACTCCGAAACTCCAAAACTCCAAAACTCCAAAACTCCGAAACTCCAAAACTCCAGAACTCCAAAACTCCAAAACTGCAAAACTCCAAAACTCCAAAACTCCGAAACTCCGAAACTCCGAAACTCCAAAACTCCGAAACTCCGAAACTCCAAAACTCCAAAACTCCGAAACTCCGAAACTCCAAAACTCCAAAACTCCGAAACTGCAAAACTCCAAAACTGCAAAACTCCGAAACTCCAAAACTCCAAAACTCCGAAACTCCGAAACTCCAAAACTCCGAAACTCCGAAACTCCAAAACTCCAAAACTCCGAAACTCCTAAAACTCCGATACTCCGAAACTCCAAAACTCCAAATCTCCAAAACTCCGAAACTCCGAAACTCCGAAACTCCGAAACTCCAAAACACCAAAACTCCAAAACTCCGAAACTCCGAAACTCCAAAACTCCAAAACTCCGAAACTCCGAAACTCCGAAACTCCAAAACTCCAAAACTCCAAAACTCCGAAACTCCAAAACTCCAAAACTCCAAAACTCCAAAACTCCGAAACTCCGAAACTCCGAAACTCCAAAACTCCAAAACTCCAAAACTCCGAAACTCCAAAACTCCGAAACTCCAAAACTCCAAAACTCCAAAACTCCAAAACTCCAAAACTCCGAAACTCCAAAACTCCAAAACTCCAAAACTCCAAAACTGCAAAACTCCAAAACTGCAAAACTCCAAAACTCCAAAACTCCGAAACTCCGAAACTCCGAAACTCCGAAACTCCGAAACTCCAAAACTCCAAAACTCCGAAACTCCGAAACTCCAAAACTCCAAAACTCCAAAACTCCGAAACTGCAAAACTCCAAAACTGCAAAACTCCGAAACTCCAAAACTCCAAAACTCCGAAACTCCGAAACTCCAAAACTCCGAAACTCCGAAACTCCAAAACTCCAAAACTCCAAAACTCCGAAACTCCTAAAACTCCGATACTCCGAAACTCCAAAACTCCAAAACTCCAAAACTCCGAAACTCCGAAACTCCGAAACTCCGAAACTCCAAAACACCAAAACTCCAAAACTCCGAAACTCCGAAACTCCAAAACTCCAAAACTCCGAAACTCCGAAACTCCGAAACTCCAAAACTCCAAAACTCCAAAACTCCGAAACTCCAAAACTCCAAAACTCCAAAACTCCAAAACTCCGAAACTCCGAAACTCCAAAATCCAAAACTCCAAAACTCCGAAACTCCAAAACTCCGAAACTCCAAAACTCCAAAACTCCAAAACTCCAAAACTCCAAAACTCCGAAACTCCAAAACTCCAAAACTCCAAAACTCCGAAACTCCGAAACTCCGAAACTCCAAAACACCAAAACTCCAAAACTCCGAAACTCCGAAACTCCAAAACTCCAAAACTCCGAAACTCCGAAACTCCGAAACTCCGAAACTCCAAAACTCCAAAACTCCAAAACTCCGAAACTCCAAAACTCCAAAACTCCAAAACTCCAAAACTCCAAAACTCCGAAACTCCGAAACTCCAAAACTCCAAAACTCCAAAACTCCGAAACTCCAAAACTCCGAAACTCCAAAACTCCAAAACTCCAAAACTCCAAAACTCCAAAACTCCAAAACTCCGAAACTCCAAAACTCCAAAACTCCAAAACTCCAAAACTGCAAAACTCCAAAACTCCAAAACTCCGAAACTCCAAAACTCCAAAACTCCAAAACTCCGAAACTCCAAAACTCCAAAACTCCAAAACTGCAAAACTCCAAAACTCCAAAACTCCGAAACTCCAAAACTCCAAAACACCAAAACTCCAAAACTCCGAAACTCCGAAACTCCAAAACTCCAAAACTCTAGAACTCCGAAACTCCAAAACTCCAAAACTGCAAAACTCCGAAACTCCAAAACTCCAAAACTCCAAAACTCCGAAACTCCGAAACTCCGAAACTCCGAAACTCCAAAACACCAAAACTCCAAAACTCCGAAACTCCGAAACTCCAAAACTCCAAAACTCCGAAACTCCGAAACTCCGAAACTCCAAAACTCCAAAACTCCAAAACTCCGAAACTCCAAAACTCCAAAACTCCGAAACTCCAAAACTCCAAAACTCCAAAACTGCAAAACTCCGAAACTCCGAAACTCCGAAACTCCAAAACTCCGAACCTCCAAAACTCCAAAACTCCAAAACTCCGAAACTCCAAAACTCCAAAACTCCAAAACTCCAAAACTCCGAAACTCCAAAATCCAAAACTCCAAAACTCCAAAACTCCAAAACTCCGAAACTCGGAAACTCCAAAACTCCAAAACTCCGAAACTCCAAAACTCCAAAACTCCAAAACTCCAAAACTGCAAAACTCCAAAACTCCAAAACTCCGAAACTCCAAAACTCCAAAACTCCAAAACTCCAAAACTCCGAAACTCCAAAACTCCAAAACTCCAAAACTGCAAAACTCCAAAACTCCAAAACTCCGAAACTCCAAAACTCCAAAACACCAAAACTCCAAAACTCCGAAACTCCGAAACTCCAAAACTCCAAAACTCCGAAACTCCGAAACTCCAAAACTCCAAAACTCCGAAACTCCGAAACTCCAAAACTCCAAAACTCCGAAACTGCAAAACTCCAAAACTGCAAAACTCCGAAACTCCAAAACTCCAAAACTCCAAAACTCCGAAACTCCGAAACTCCAAAACTCCGAAACTCCGAAACTCCAAAACTCCAAAACTCCAAAACTCCAAAACTCCGAAACTCCTAAAACTCCGATACTCCGAAACTCCAAAACTCCAAATCTCCAAAACTCCGAAACTCCGAAACTCCGAAACTCCGAAACTCCAAAACACCAAAACTCCAAAACTCCGAAACTCCGAAACTCCAAAACTCCAAAACTCCGAAACTCCGAAACTCCGAAACTCCGAAACTCCAAAACTCCAAAACTCCAAAACTCCGAAACTCCAAAACTCCAAAACTCCAAAACTCCAAAACTCCAAAACTCCGAAACTCCGAAACTCCAAAACTCCAAAACTCCGAAACTCCAAAACTCCGAAACTCCAAAACTCCAAAACTCCAAAACTCCAAAACTCCAAAACTCCAAAACTCCGAAACTCCAAAACTCCAAAACTCCAAAACTCCAAAACTGCAAAACTCCAAAACTCCAAAACTCCGAAACTCCAAAACTCCAAAACTCCAAAACTCCAAAACTCCGAAACTCCAAAACTCCAAAACTCCAAAACTGCAAAACTCCAAAACTCCAAAACTCCGAAACTCCAAAACTCCAAAACACCAAAACTCCAAAACTCCGAAACTCCGAAACTCCAAAACTCCAAAACTCTAGAACTCCGAAACTCCAAAACTCCAAAACTGCAAAACTCCGAAACTCCAAAACTCCAAAACTCCAAAACTCCGAAACTCCGAAACTCCGAAACTCCGAAACTCCAAAACACCAAAACTCCAAAACTCCGAAACTCCGAAACTCCAAAACTCCAAAACTCCGAAACTCCGAAACTCCGAAACTCCGAAACTCCAAAACTCCAAAACTCCAAAACTCCGAAACTCCAAAACTCCAAAACTCCGAAACTCCAAAACTCCAAAACTCCAAAACTGCAAAACTCCGAAACTCCGAAACTCCGAAACTCCAAAACTCCGAACCTCCAAAACTCCAAAACTCCAAAACTCCGAAACTCCAAAACTCCAAAACTCCAAAACTCCGAAACTCCAAAATCCAAAACTCCAAAACTCCAAAACTCCAAAACTCCGAAACTCGGAAACTCCAAAACTCCAAAACTCCGAAACTCCATAACTCCAAAACTCCGAAACTCCAAAACTCCAAAACTCCAAAACTCCGAAACTCCGAAACTCCGAAACTCCAAAACTCCAAAACTCCAAAACTCCAAAACTCCGAAACTCCGAAACTCCAAAACTCCAAAACTCTAGAACTCCGAAACTCCAAAACTCCAAAACTCCAAAACTCCAAAACTGCAAAACTCCAAAACTCCAAAACTCCAAAACTCCGAAATTCCAAAACTCCGAAACTCCAAAACTCCGAAACTCCAAAACTCCAAAACTCCAAAACTCCGAAACTCCAAAACTCCAGAACTCCAAAACTCCAAAACTGCAAAACTCCAAAACTCCAAAACTCCGAAACTCCGAAACTCCGAAACTCCAAAACTCCGAAACTCCGAAACTCCAAAACTCCAAAACTCCGAAACTCCGAAACTCCAAAACTCCAAAACTCCGAAACTGCAAAACTCCAAAACTGCAAAACTCCGAAACTCCAAAACTCCAAAACTCCGAAACTCCGAAACTCCAAAACTCCGAAACTCCGAAACTCCAAAACTCCAAAACTCCGAAACTCCTAAAACTCCGATACTCCGAAACTCCAAAACTCCAAATCTCCAAAACTCCGAAACTCCGAAACTCCGAAACTCCAAAACACCAAAACTCCAAAACTCCGAAACTCCGAAACTCCAAAACTCCAAAACTCCGAAACTCCGAAACTCCGAAACTCCAAAACTCCAAAACTCCAAAACTCCGAAACTCCAAAACTCCAAAACTCCAAAACTCCAAAACTCCGAAACTCCGAAACTCCGAAACTCCAAAACTCCAAAACTCCAAAACTCCGAAACTCCAAAACTCCGAAACTCCAAAACTCCAAAACTCCAAAACTCCAAAACTCCAAAACTCCGAAACTCCAAAACTCCAAAACTCCAAAACTCCAAAACTGCAAAACTCCAAAACTGCAAAACTCCAAAACTCCAAAACTCCGAAACTCCGAAACTCCGAAACTCCGAAACTCCGAAACTCCAAAACTCCAAAACTCCGAAACTCCGAAACTCCAAAACTCCAAAACTCCAAAACTCCGAAACTGCAAAACTCCAAAACTGCAAAACTCCGAAACTCCAAAACTCCAAAACTCCGAAACTCCGAAACTCCAAAACTCCGAAACTCCGAAACTCCAAAACTCCAAAACTCCAAAACTCCGAAACTCCTAAAACTCCGATACTCCGAAACTCCAAAACTCCAAAACTCCAAAACTCCGAAACTCCGAAACTCCGAAACTCCGAAACTCCAAAACACCAAAACTCCAAAACTCCGAAACTCCGAAACTCCAAAACTCCAAAACTCCGAAACTCCGAAACTCCGAAACTCCAAAACTCCAAAACTCCAAAACTCCGAAACTCCAAAACTCCAAAACTCCAAAACTCCAAAACTCCGAAACTCCGAAACTCCAAAATCCAAAACTCCAAAACTCCGAAACTCCAAAACTCCGAAACTCCAAAACTCCAAAACTCCAAAACTCCAAAACTCCAAAACTCCGAAACTCCAAAACTCCAAAACTCCAAAACTCCGAAACTCCGAAACTCCGAAACTCCAAAACACCAAAACTCCAAAACTCCGAAACTCCGAAACTCCAAAACTCCAAAACTCCGAAACTCCGAAACTCCGAAACTCCGAAACTCCAAAACTCCAAAACTCCAAAACTCCGAAACTCCAAAACTCCAAAACTCCAAAACTCCAAAACTCCAAAACTCCGAAACTCCGAAACTCCAAAACTCCAAAACTCCAAAACTCCGAAACTCCAAAACTCCGAAACTCCAAAACTCCAAAACTCCAAAACTCCAAAACTCCAAAACTCCAAAACTCCGAAACTCCAAAACTCCAAAACTCCAAAACTCCAAAACTGCAAAACTCCAAAACTCCAAAACTCCGAAACTCCAAAACTCCAAAACTCCAAAACTCCGAAACTCCAAAACTCCAAAACTCCAAAACTGCAAAACTCCAAAACTCCAAAACTCCGAAACTCCAAAACTCCAAAACACCAAAACTCCAAAACTCCGAAACTCCGAAACTCCAAAACTCCAAAACTCTAGAACTCCGAAACTCCAAAACTCCAAAACTGCAAAACTCCGAAACTCCAAAACTCCAAAACTCCAAAACTCCGAAACTCCGAAACTCCGAAACTCCGAAACTCCAAAACACCAAAACTCCAAAACTCCGAAACTCCGAAACTCCAAAACTCCAAAACTCCGAAACTCCGAAACTCCGAAACTCCAAAACTCCAAAACTCCAAAACTCCGAAACTCCAAAACTCCAAAACTCCGAAACTCCAAAACTCCAAAACTCCAAAACTGCAAAACTCCGAAACTCCGAAACTCCGAAACTCCAAAACTCCGAACCTCCAAAACTCCAAAACTCCAAAACTCCGAAACTCCAAAACTCCAAAACTCCAAAACTCCAAAACTCCGAAACTCCAAAATCCAAAACTCCAAAACTCCAAAACTCCAAAACTCCGAAACTCGGAAACTCCAAAACTCCAAAACTCCGAAACTCCATAACTCCAAAACTCCGAAACTCCAAAACTCCAAAACTCCAAAACTCCGAAACTCCGAAACTCCGAAACTCCAAAACTCCAAAACTCCAAAACTCCAAAACTCCGAAACTCCGAAACTCCAAAACTCCAAAACTCTAGAACTCCGAAACTCCAAAACTCCAAAACTCCAAAACTCCAAAACTGCAAAACTCCAAAACTCCAAAACTCCAAAACTCCGAAATTCCAAAACTCCGAAACTCCAAAACTCCGAAACTCCAAAACTCCAAAACTCCAAAACTCCGAAACTCCAAAACTCCAGAACTCCAAAACTCCAAAACTGCAAAACTCCAAAACTCCAAAACTCCGAAACTCCGAAACTCCGAAACTCCAAAACTCCGAAACTCCGAAACTCCAAAACTCCAAAACTCCGAAACTCCGAAACTCCAAAACTCCAAAACTCCGAAACTGCAAAACTCCAAAACTGCAAAACTCCGAAACTCCAAAACTCCAAAACTCCGAAACTCCGAAACTCCAAAACTCCGAAACTCCGAAACTCCAAAACTCCAAAACTCCGAAACTCCTAAAACTCCGATACTCCGAAACTCCAAAACTCCAAATCTCCAAAACTCCGAAACTCCGAAACTCCGAAACTCCGAAACTCCAAAACACCAAAACTCCAAAACTCCGAAACTCCGAAACTCCGAAACTCCAAAACTCCAAAACTCCGAAACTCCGAAACTCCGAAACTCCAAAACTCCAAAACTCCAAAACTCCGAAACTCCAAAACTCCAAAACTCCAAAACTCCAAAACTCCGAAACTCCGAAACTCCAAAACTCCAAAACTCCAAAACTCCGAAACTCCAAAACTCCGAAACTCCAAAACTCCAAAACTCCAAAACTCCAAAACTCCAAAACTCCAAAACTCCGAAACTCCAAAACTCCAAAACTCCAAAACTCCAAAACTGCAAAACTCCAAAACTGCAAAACTCCAAAACTCCAAAACTCCGAAACTCCGAAACTCCGAAACTCCGAAACTCCGAAACTCCGAAACTCCAAAACTCCAAAACTCCGAAACTCCGAAACTCCAAAACTCCAAAACTCCAAAACTCCGAAACTGCAAAACTCCAAAACTGCAAAACTCCGAAACTCCAAAACTCCAAAACTCCAAAACTCCGAAACTCCGAAACTCCAAAACTCCGAAACTCCGAAACTCCAAAACTCCAAAACTCCAAAACTCCGAAACTCCTAAAACTCCGATACTCCGAAACTCCAAAACTCCAAAACTCCAAAACTCCGAAACTCCGAAACTCCGAAACTCCGAAACTCCAAAACACCAAAACTCCAAAACTCCGAAACTCCGAAACTCCAAAACTCCAAAACTCCGAAACTCCGAAACTCCGAAACTCCAAAACTCCAAAACTCCAAAACTCCGAAACTCCAAAACTCCAAAACTCCAAAACTCCAAAACTCCGAAACTCCGAAACTCCAAAACTCCAAAACTCCAAAACTCCGAAACTCCAAAACTCCGAAACTCCAAAACTCCAAAACTCCAAAACTCCAAAACTCCAAAACTCCGAAACTCCAAAACTCCAAAACTCCAAAACTCCAAAACTGCAAAACTCCAAAACTCCAAAACTCCGAAACTCCAAAACTCCAAAACTCCGAAACTCCGAAACTCCAAAACTCCGAAACTCCGAAACTCCGAAACTCCAAAACTCCGAAACTCCAAAACTCCGAAACTCCGAAACTCCGAAACTCCAAAACTCCAAAACTCCGAAACTCCAAAACTCCGAAACTCCAAAACTGCAAAACTCCAAAACTGCAAAACTCCGAAACTCCAAAACTCCAAAACTCCGAAACTCCGAAACTCCGAAACTCCGAAACTCCAAAACTCCAAAACTCCAAAACTCCGAAACTCCGAAACTCCGAAACTCCAAAACTCCGAAACTCCAAAACTCCAAAACTCCGAAACTCCAAAACTCCAAAACTCCAAAACTGCAAAACTCCAAAACTGCAAAACTCCGAAACTCCAAAACTCCAAAACTCCGAAACTCCGAAACTCCGAAACTCCGAAACTCCAAAACTCCAAAACTCCAAAACTCCGAAACTCCGAAACTCCGAAACTCCAAAACTCCGAAACTCCAAAACTCCAAAACTCCGAAACTCCAAAACTCCAAAACTCCAATACTCCGAAACTCCAAAACTCCGAAACTCCGAAACTCCAAAACTCCAAAACTCCGAAACTCCAAAACTCCGAAACTCCGAAACTCCAAAACTCCGAACCTCCAAAACTCCAAAACTCCAAAACTCCGAAACTCCAAAACTCCAAAACTCCAAAACTCCGAAACTCCAAAATCCAAAACTCCAAAACTCCAAAACTCCAAAACTCCGAAACTCGGAAACTCCAAAACTCCAAAACTCCGAAACTCCATAACTCCAAAACTCCGAAACTCCAAAACTCCAAAACTCCAAAACTCCAAAACTCCGAAACTCCGAAACTCCGAAACTCCAAAACTCCAAAACTCCAAAACTCCAAAACTCCGAAACTCCGAAACTCCAAAACTCCAAAACTCCAAAACTCCAAAACTCCGAAACTCCGAAACTAAAAAACTCCAAAACTCTAGAACTCCGAAACTCCAAAACTCCAAAACTCCAAAACTCCAAAACTGCAAAACTCCAAAACTCCGAAACTCCAAAACTCCAAAACTCCAAAACTCCAAAACTCCGAAACTCCAAAACTCCAGAACTCCAAAACTCCAAAACTGCAAAACTCCAAAACTCCAAAACTCCGAAACTCCGAAACTCCGAAACTCCGAAACTCCAAAACTCCGAAACTCCGAAACTCCAAAACTCCAAAACTCCGAAACTCCGAAACTCCAAAACTCCAAAACTCCGAAACTGCAAAACTCCAAAACTGCAAAACTCCGAAACTCCAAAACTCCAAAACTCCAAAACTCCGAAACTCCGAAACTCCAAAACTCCGAAACTCCGAAACTCCGAAACTCCAAAACTCCAAAACTCCAAAACTCCGAAACTCCTAAAACTCCGATACTCCGAAACTCCAAAACTCCAAATCTCCAAAACTCCGAAACTCCGAAACTCCGAAACTCCAAAACACCAAAACTCCAAAACTCCGAAACTCCGAAACTCCAAAACTCCAAAACTCCGAAACTCCGAAACTCCGAAACTCCGAAACTCCAAAACTCCAAAACTCCAAAACTCCGAAACTCCAAAACTCCAAAACTCCAAAACTTCAAAACTCCAAAACTCCGAAACTCCGAAACTCCAAAACTCCAAAACTCCAAAACTCCGAAACTCCAAAACTCCGAAACTCCAAAACTCCAAAACTCCAAAACTCCAAAACTCCAAAACTCCGAAACTCCAAAACTCCAAAACTCCAAAACTCCAAAACTGCAAAACTCCAAAACTCCAAAACTCCGAAACTCCTAAACTCCAAAACTCCAAAACTCCAAAACTCCGAAACTCCAAAACTCCAAAACTCCAAAACTCCAAAACTGCAAAACTCCAAAACTCCGAAACTCCAAAACTCCAAAACACCAAAACTCCAAAACTCCGAAACTCCGAAACTCCAAAACTCCAAAACTCTAGAACTCCGAAACTCCAAAACTCCAAAACTGCAAAACTCCGAAACTCCAAAACTCCAAAACTCCAAAACTCCGAAACTCCGAAACTCCGAAACTCCAAAACACCAAAACTCCAAAACTCCGAAATTTCGAAACTCCAAAACTCCAAAACTCCGAAACTCCGAAACTCCGAAACTCCGAAACTCCAAAACTCCAAAACTCCAAAACTCCGAAACTCCAAAACTCCAAAACTCCAAAACTCCAAAACTGCAAAACTCCAAAACTCCAAAACTCCAAAACTCCGAAATTCCAAAACTCCGAAACTCCAAAACTCCGAAACTCCAAAACTCCAAAACTCCAAAACTCCGAAACTCCAAAACTCCAGAACTCCAAAACTCCAAAACTGCAAAACTCCAAAACTCCAAAACTCCGAAACTCCGAAACTCCGAAACTCCAAAACTCCGAAACTCCGAAACTCCAAAACTCCAAAACTCCGAAACTCCGAAACTCCAAAACTCCAAAACTCCGAAACTGCAAAACTCCAAAACTGCAAAACTCCGAAACTCCAAAACTCCAAAACTCCGAAACTCCGAAACTCCAAAACTCCGAAACTCCGAAACTCCAAAACTCCAAAACTCCGAAACTCCTAAAACTCCGATACTCCGAAACTCCAAAACTCCAAATCTCCAAAACTCCGAAACTCCGAAACTCCGAAACTCCGAAACTCCAAAACACCAAAACTCCAAAACTCCGAAACTCCGAAACTCCGAAACTCCAAAACTCCAAAACTCCGAAACTCCGAAACTCCGAAACTCCAAAACTCCAAAACTCCAAAACTCCGAAACTCCAAAACTCCAAAACTCCAAAACTCCAAAACTCCGAAACTCCGAAACTCCAAAACTCCAAAACTCCAAAACTCCGAAACTCCAAAACTCCGAAACTCCAAAACTCCAAAACTCCAAAACTCCAAAACTCCAAAACTCCAAAACTCCGAAACTCCAAAACTCCAAAACTCCAAAACTCCAAAACTGCAAAACTCCAAAACTGCAAAACTCCAAAACTCCAAAACTCCGAAACTCCGAAACTCCGAAACTCCGAAACTCCGAAACTCCGAAACTCCAAAACTCCAAAACTCCGAAACTCCGAAACTCCAAAACTCCAAAACTCCAAAACTCCGAAACTGCAAAACTCCAAAACTGCAAAACTCCGAAACTCCAAAACTCCAAAACTCCAAAACTCCGAAACTCCGAAACTCCAAAACTCCGAAACTCCGAAACTCCAAAACTCCAAAACTCCAAAACTCCGAAACTCCTAAAACTCCGATTCTCCGAAACTCCAAAACTCCAAAACTCCAAAACTCCGAAACTCCGAAACTCCGAAACTCCGAAACTCCAAAACACCAAAACTCCAAAACTCCGAAACTCCGAAACTCCAAAACTCCAAAACTCCGAAACTCCGAAACTCCGAAACTCCAAAACTCCAAAACTCCAAAACTCCGAAACTCCAAAACTCCAAAACTCCAAAACTCCAAAACTCCGAAACTCCGAAACTCCAAAACTCCAAAACTCCAAAACTCCGAAACTCCAAAACTCCGAAACTCCAAAACTCCAAAACTCCAAAACTCCAAAACTCCAAAACTCCGAAACTCCAAAACTCCAAAACTCCAAAACTCCAAAACTGCAAAACTCCAAAACTCCAAAACTCCGAAACTCCAAAACTCCAAAACTCCGAAACTCCGAAACTCCAAAACTCCGAAACTCCGAAACTCCGAAACTCCAAAACTCCGAAACTCCAAAACTCCGAAACTCCGAAACTCCGAAACTCCAAAACTCCAAAACTCCGAAACTCCAAAACTCCGAAACTCCAAAACTGCAAAACTCCAAAACTGCAAAACTCCGAAACTCCAAAACTCCAAAACTCCGAAACTCCGAAACTCCGAAACTCCGAAACTCCAAAACTCCAAAACTCCAAAACTCCGAAACTCCGAAACTCCGAAACTCCAAAACTCCGAAACTCCAAAACTCCAAAACTCCGAAACTCCAAAACTCCAAAACTCCAAAACTGCAAAACTCCAAAACTGCAAAACTCCGAAACTCCAAAACTCCAAAACTCCGAAACTCCGAAACTCCGAAACTCCGAAACTCCAAAACTCCAAAACTCCAAAACTCCGAAACTCCGAAACTCCGAAACTCCAAAACTCCGAAACTCCAAAACTCCAAAACTCCGAAACTCCAAAACTCCAAAACTCCAATACTCCGAAACTCCAAAACTCCGAAACTCCGAAACTCCAAAACTCCAAAACTCCGAAACTCCAAAACTCCGAAACTCCGAAACTCCAAAACTCCGAACCTCCAAAACTCCAAAACTCCAAAACTCCGAAACTCCAAAACTCCAAAACTCCAAAACTCCGAAACTCCAAAATCCAAAACTCCAAAACTCCAAAACTCCAAAACTCCGAAACTCGGAAACTCCAAAACTCCAAAACTCCGAAACTCCATAACTCCAAAACTCCGAAACTCCAAAACTCCAAAACTCCAAAACTCCAAAACTCCGAAACTCCGAAACTCCGAAACTCCAAAACTCCAAAACTCCAAAACTCCAAAACTCCGAAACTCCGAAACTCCAAAACTCCAAAACTCCAAAACTCCAAAACTCCGAAACTCCGAAACTCCAAAACTCCAAAACTCTAGAACTCCGAAACTCCAAAACTCCAAAACTCCAAAACTCCAAAACTGCAAAACTCCAAAACTCCGAAACTCCAAAACTCCAAAACTCCAAAACTCCAAAACTCCGAAACTCCAAAACTCCAGAACTCCAAAACTCCAAAACTGCAAAACTCCAAAACTCCAAAACTCCGAAACTCCGAAACTCCGAAACTCCGAAACTCCAAAACTCCGAAACTCCGAAACTCCAAAACTCCAAAACTCCGAAACTCCGAAACTCCAAAACTCCAAAACTCCGAAACTGCAAAACTCCAAAACTGCAAAACTCCGAAACTCCAAAACTCCAAAACTCCAAAACTCCGAAACTCCGAAACTCCAAAACTCCGAAACTCCGAAACTCCGAAACTCCAAAACTCCAAAACTCCAAAACTCCGAAACTCCTAAAACTCCGATACTCCGAAACTCCAAAACTCCAAATCTCCAAAACTCCGAAACTCCGAAACTCCGAAACTCCAAAACACCAAAACTCCAAAACTCCGAAACTCCGAAACTCCAAAACTCCAAAACTCCGAAACTCCGAAACTCCGAAACTCCGAAACTCCAAAACTCCAAAACTCCAAAACTCCGAAACTCCAAAACTCCAAAACTCCAAAACTTCAAAACTCCAAAACTCCGAAACTCCGAAACTCCAAAACTCCAAAACTCCAAAACTCCGAAACTCCAAAACTCCGAAACTCCAAAACTCCAAAACTCCAAAACTCCAAAACTCCAAAACTCCGAAACTCCAAAACTCCAAAACTCCAAAACTCCAAAACTGCAAAACTCCAAAACTCCAAAACTCCGAAACTCCTAAACTCCAAAACTCCAAAACTCCAAAACTCCGAAACTCCAAAACTCCAAAACTCCAAAACTCCAAAACTGCAAAACTCCAAAACTCCGAAACTCCAAAACTCCAAAACACCAAAACTCCAAAACTCCGAAACTCCGAAACTCCAAAACTCCAAAACTCTAGAACTCCGAAACTCCAAAACTCCAAAACTGCAAAACTCCGAAACTCCAAAACTCCAAAACTCCAAAACTCCGAAACTCCGAAACTCCGAAACTCCAAAACACCAAAACTCCAAAACTCCGAAATTTCGAAACTCCAAAACTCCAAAACTCCGAAACTCCGAAACTCCGAAACTCCGAAACTCCAAAACTCCAAAACTCCAAAACTCCGAAACTCCAAAACTCCAAAACTCCGAAACTCCAAAACTCCAAAACTCCAAAACTGCAAAACTCCAAAACTCCAAAACTCCGAAACTCCGAAACTCCGAAACTCCAAAACTCCGAAACTCCGAAACTCCAAAACTCCAAAACTCCGAAACTCCGAAACTCCAAAACTCCAAAACTCCGAAACTGCAAAACTCCAAAACTGCAAAACTCCGAAACTCCAAAACTCCAAAACTCCAAAACTCCGAAACTCCGAAACTCCGAAACTCCAAAACTCCAAAACTCCGAAACTCCGAAACTCCAAAACTCCAAAACTCCAAAACTCCGAAACTCCTAAAACTCCGATACTCCGAAACTCCAAAACTCCAAAACTCCAAAACTCCGAAACTCCGAAACTCCGAAACTCCGAAACTCCGAAACTCCAAAACACCAAAACTCCAAAACTCCGAAACTCCGAAACTCCAAAACTCCAAAACTCCGAAACTCCGAAACTCCGAAACTCCGAAACTCCAAAACTCCAAAACTCCAAAACTCCGAAACTCCTAAAACTCCGATACTCCGAAACTCCGAAACTCCGAAACTCCGAAACTCCAAAACACCAAAACTCCAAAACTCCGAAACTCCGAAACTCCAAAACTCCAAAACTCCGAAACTCCGAAACTCCGAAACTCCAAAACTCCAAAACTCCAAAACTCCGAAACTCCAAAACTCCAAAACTCCAAAACTCCGAAACTCCGAAACTCCAAAACTCCAAAACTCCAAAACTCCGAAACTCCAAAACTCCGAAACTCCAAAACTCCAAAACTCCAAAACTCCAAAACTCCAAAACTCCAAAACTTCGAAACTCCAAAACTCCAAAACTCCAAAACTCCAAAACTCCAAAACTCCAAAACTCCGAAACTCCAAAACTCCAAAACTCCGAAACTCCGAAACTCCAAAACTCCGAAACTCCGAAACTCCGAAACTCCAAAACTCCGAAACTCCAAAACTCCGAAACTCCGAAACTCCGAAACTCCAAAACTCCAAAACTCCGAAACTCCAAAACTCCGAAACTCCAAAACTCCAAAACTCCAAAACTCCAAAACTCCGAAACTCCAAAACTCCGAAACTCCAAAACTCCAAAACTCCGAAACTCCGAAACTCCGAAACTCCAAAACTCCAAAACTCCGAAACTCCAAAACTCCAAAACTCCAAAACTGCAAAACTCCAAAACTGCAAAACTCCGAAACTCCAAAACTCCGAAACTCCGAAACTCCGAAACTCCGAAACTCCAAAACTCCAAAACTCCAAAACTCCGAAACTCGGAAACTCCAAAACTCCAAAATCCAGAACTCCAAAACTCCAAAACTCCGAAACTCGGAAACTCCAAAACTCCAAAACTCCGAAACTCCATAACTCCAAAACTCCGAAACTCCAAAACTCCAAAACTCCAAAACTCCGAAACTCCGAAACTCCGAAACTCCAAAACTCCAAAACTCCAAAACTCCAAAACTCCGAAACTCCGAAACTCCAAAACTCCAAAACTCTAGAACTCCGAAACTCCAAAACTCCAAAACTCCAAAACTCCAAAACTGCAAAACTCCAAAACTCCAAAACTCCAAAACTCCGAAACTCCAAAACTCCGAAACTCCAAAACTCCGAAACTCCAAAACTCCAAAACTCCAAAACTCCAAAACTCCGAAACTCCAAAACTCCAGAACTCCAAAACTCCAAAACTGCAAAACTCCAAAACTCCAAAACTCCAAAACTCCGAAACTCCGAAACTCCGAAACTCCGAAACTCCGAAACTCCAAAACTCCGAAACTCCGAAACTCCAAAACTCCAAAACTCCGAAACTCCGAAACTCCAAAACTCCAAAACTCCGAAACTGCAAAACTCCAAAACTGCAAAACTCCGAAACTCCAAAACTCCAAAACTCCAAAACTCCGAAACTCCGAAACTCCGAAACTCCAAAACTCCGAAACTCCGAAACTCCAAAACTCCGAAACTCCGAAACTCCAAAACTCCAAAACTCCGAAACTCCGAAACTCCAAAACTCCAAAACTCCGAAACTGCAAAACTCCAAAACTGCAAAACTCCGAAACTCCAAAACTCCAAAACTCCAAAACTCCGAAACTCCGAAACTCCGAAACTCCAAAACTCCAAAACTCCGAAACTCCGAAACTCCAAAACTCCAAAACTCCAAAACTCCGAAACTCCTAAAACTCCGATACTCCGAAACTCCAAAACTCCAAAACTCCAAAACTCCGAAACTCCGAAACTCCGAAACTCCGAAACTCCGAAACTCCAAAACACCAAAACTCCAAAACTCCGAAACTCCGAAACTCCAAAACTCCAAAACTCCGAAACTCCGAAACTCCGAAACTCCGAAACTCCAAAACTCCAAAACTCCAAAACTCCGAAACTCCTAAAACTCCGATACTCCGAAACTCCGAAACTCCGAAACTCCGAAACTCCAAAACACCAAAACTCCAAAACTCCGAAACTCCGAAACTCCAAAACTCCAAAACTCCGAAACTCCGAAACTCCGAAACTCCAAAACTCCAAAACTCCAAAACTCCGAAACTCCAAAACTCCAAAACTCCAAAACTCCGAAACTCCGAAACTCCAAAACTCCAAAACTCCAAAACTCCGAAACTCCAAAACTCCGAAACTCCAAAACTCCAAAACTCCAAAACTCCAAAACTCCAAAACTCCAAAACTTCGAAACTCCAAAACTCCAAAACTCCAAAACTGCAAAACTCCAAAACTCCAAAACTCCGAAACTCCAAAACTCCAAAACTCCGAAACTCCGAAACTCCAAAACTCCGAAACTCCGAAACTCCGAAACTCCAAAACTCCGAAACTCCAAAACTCCGAAACTCCGAAACTCCGAAACTCCAAAACTCCAAAACTCCGAAACTCCAAAACTCCGAAACTCCAAAACTCCAAAACTCCAAAACTCCAAAACTCCGAAACTCCAAAACTCCGAAACTCCAAAACTCCAAAACTCCGAAACTCCGAAACTCCGAAACTCCAAAACTCCAAAACTCCGAAACTCCAAAACTCCAAAACTCCAAAACTGCAAAACTCCAAAACTGCAAAACTCCGAAACTCCAAAACTCCGAAACTCCGAAACTCCGAAACTCCGAAACTCCAAAACTCCAAAACTCCAAAACTCCGAAACTCGGAAACTCCAAAACTCCAAAATCCAGAACTCCAAAACTCCAAAACTCCGAAACTCGGAAACTCCAAAACTCCAAAACTCCGAAACTCCATAACTCCAAAACTCCGAAACTCCAAAACTCCAAAACTCCAAAACTCCGAAACTCCGAAACTCCGAAACTCCAAAACTCCAAAACTCCAAAACTCCAAAACTCCGAAACTCCGAAACTCCAAAACTCCAAAACTCTAGAACTCCGAAACTCCAAAACTCCAAAACTCCAAAACTCCAAAACTGCAAAACTCCAAAACTCCAAAACTCCAAAACTCCGAAACTCCAAAACTCCGAAACTCCAAAACTCCGAAACTCCAAAACTCCAAAACTCCAAAACTCCAAAACTCCGAAACTCCAAAACTCCAGAACTCCAAAACTCCAAAACTGCAAAACTCCAAAACTCCAAAACTCCAAAACTCCGAAACTCCGAAACTCCGAAACTCCGAAACTCCGAAACTCCAAAACTCCGAAACTCCGAAACTCCAAAACTCCAAAACTCCGAAACTCCGAAACTCCAAAACTCCAAAACTCCGAAACTGCAAAACTCCAAAACTGCAAAACTCCGAAACTCCAAAACTCCAAAACTCCAAAACTCCGAAACTCCGAAACTCCGAAACTCCAAAACTCCGAAACTCCGAAACTCCAAAACTCCAAAACTCCAAAACTCCGAAACTCCTAAAACTAAGATACTCCGAAACTCCAAAACTCCAAATCTCCAAAACTCCGAAACTCCGAAACTCCAGAACACCAAAACTCCAAAACTCCGAAACTCCGAAACTCCAAAACTCCAAAACTCCGAAACTCCGAAACTCCGAAACTCCGAAACTCCAAAACTCCAAAACTCCGAAACTCCAAAACTCCAAAACTCCAAAACTCCAAAACTCCGAAACTCCGAAACTCCAAAACTCCAAAACTCCAAAACTCCGAAACTCCAAAACTCCGAAACTCCAATACTCCAAAACTCCAAAACTCCAAAACTCCAAAACTCCGAAACTCCAAAACTCCAAAACTCCAAAACTGCAAAACTCCAAAACTCCAAAACTCCGAAACTCCAAAACTCCAAAACTCCAAAACTCCAAAACTCCGAAACTCCAAAACTCCAAAACTCCAAAACTGCAAAACTCCAAAACTCCAAAACTCCGAAACTCCAAAACTCCAAAACACCAAAACTCCAAAACTCCGAAACTCCGAAACTCCAAAACTCCAAAACTCTAGAACTCCGAAACTCCAAAACTCCAAAACTCCAAAACTGCAAAACTCCGAAACTCCAAAACTCCAAAACTCCAAAACTCCGAAACTCCGAAACTCCGAAACTCCGAAACTCCAAAACACCAAAACTCCAAAACTCCGAAACTCCGAAACTCCAAAACTCCAAAACTCCGAAACTCCGAAACTCCGAAACTCCGAAACTCCAAAACTCCAAAACTCCAAAACTCCGAAACTCCAAAACTCCAAAACTCCGAAACTCCAAAACTCCAAAACTCCAAAACTGCAAAACTCCAAAACTCCAAAACTCCGAAACTCCGAAACTCCGAAACTCCAAAACTCCGAAACTCCGAAACTCCAAAACTCCAAAACTCCGAAACTCCGAAACTCCAAAACTCCAAAACTCCGAAACTGCAAAACTCCAAAACTGCAAAACTCCGAAACTCCAAAACTCCAAAACTCCAAAACTCCGAAACTCCGAAACTCCGAAACTCCAAAACTCCAAAACTCCGAAACTCCGAAACTCCAAAACTCCAAAACTTCAAAACTCCGAAACTCCTAAAACTCCGATACTCCGAAACTCCGAAACTCCGAAACTCCGAAACTCCAAAACTCCAAAACTCCAAAACTCCGAAACTCCAAAACTCCAAAACTCCAAAACTCCGAAACTCCAAAACTCCAAAACTCCAAAACTCCAAAACTGCAAAACTCCAAAACTCCAAAACTCCGAAACTCCAAAACTCCAAAACTCCGAAACTCCGAAACTCCAAAACTCCGAAACTCCGAAACTCCGAAACTCCAAAACTCCGAAACTCCAAAACTCCGAAAATCCGAAACTCCGAAACTCCAAAACTCCAAAACTCCGAAACTCCAAAACTCCGAAACTCCAAAACTCCAAAACTCCAAAACTCCAAAACTCCGAAACTCCAAAACTCCGAAACTCCAAAACTCCAAAACTCCGAAACTCCGAAACTCCAAAACTCCAAAACTCCGAAACTCCAAAACTCCAAAACTCCAAAACTGCAAAACTCCAAAACTCCAAAACTCCGAAACTCCAAAACTCCAAAACTCCAAAACTCCGAAACTCCAAAACTCCAAAACTCCAAAACTCCAAAACTCCAAAATTCCGAAACTCCGAAACTCCAAAACTCCAAAACTCCAAAACTCCGAAACTCCAAAACTCCGAAACTCCAAAACTCCAAAACTCCAAAACTCCAAAACTCCAAAACTCCGAAACTCCAAAACTCCAAAACTCCAAAACTGCAAAACTCCAAAACTCCAAAACTCCGAAACTCCAAAACTCCAAAACTCCAAAACTCCAAAACTCCGAAACTCCAAAACTCCAAAACTCCAAAACTGCAAAACTCCAAAACTCCAAAACTCCAAAACTCCAAAACTGCAAAACTCCAAAACTCCAAAACTCCGAAACTCCTAAACTCCAAAACTCCAAAACTCCAAAACTCCGAAACTCCAAAACTCCAAAACTCCAAAACTGCAAAACTCCAAAACTCCGAAACTCCAAAACTCCAAAACACCAAAACTCCAAAACTCCGAAACTCCGAAACTCCAAAACTCCAAAACTCTAGAACTCCGAAACTCCAAAACTCCAAAACTGCAAAACTCCGAAACTCCAAAACTCCAAAACTCCAAAACTCCGAAACTCCGAAACTCCGAAACTCCAAAACACCAAAACTCCAAAACTCCGAAATTTCGAAACTCCAAAACTCCAAAACTCCGAAACTCCGAAACTCCGAAACTCCGAAACTCCAAAACTCCAAAACTCCAAAACTCCGAAACTCCAAAACTCCAAAACTCCGAAACTCCAAAACTCCAAAACTCCAAAACTGCAAAACTCCAAAACTCCAAAACTCCGAAACTCCGAAACTCCGAAACTCCAAAACTCCGAAACTCCGAAACTCCAAAACTCCAAAACTCCGAAACTCCGAAACTCCAAAACTCCAAAACTCCGAAACTGCAAAACTCCAAAACTGCAAAACTCCGAAACTCCAAAACTCCAAAACTCCAAAACTCCGAAACTCCGAAACTCCGAAACTCCAAAACTCCAAAACTCCGAAACTCCGAAACTCCAAAACTCCAAAACTCCAAAACTCCGAAACTCCTAAAACTCCGATACTCCGAAACTCCAAAACTCCAAAACTCCAAAACTCCGAAACTCCGAAACTCCGAAACTCCGAAACTCCAAAACACCAAAACTCCAAAACTCCGAAACTCCGAAACTCCAAAACTCCAAAACTCCGAAACTCCGAAACTCCGAAACTCCGAAACTCCAAAACTCCAAAACTCCAAAACTCCGAAACTCCTAAAACTCCGATACTCCGAAACTCCGAAACTCCGAAACTCCGAAACTCCGAAACTCCAAAACACCAAAACTCCAAAACTCCGAAACTCCGAAACTCCAAAACTCCAAAACTCCGAAACTCCGAAACTCCGAAACTCCGAAACTC
The DNA here is from genome assembly GCF_055824585.1 of Amblyomma mixtum. NCBI lineage: Eukaryota > Metazoa > Arthropoda > Arachnida > Ixodida > Ixodidae > Amblyomma > Amblyomma mixtum. Next base: position 3,404,378 of record NW_028317651.1, on the reverse strand, counting down.
CAAAACTCCAAAACTCCAAAACTCCGAAACTCCAAAACTCCAAAACTCCAAAACTCCGAAACTCCGAAACTCCAAAACTCCAAAACTCCAAAACTCCGAAACTCCAAAACTCCGAAACTCCGAAACTCCAAAACTCCAAAACTCCAAAACTCCAAAACTCCAAAACTTCGAAACTCCAAAACTCCAAAACTCCAAAACTCCAAAACTCCAAAACTCCAAAACTCCAAAACTCCGAAACTCCAAAACTCCAAAACTCCGAAACTCCGAAACTCCGAAACTCCGAAACTCCGAAACTCCGAAACTCCAAAACTCCGAAACTCCAAAACTCCGAAACTCCGAAACTCCGAAACTCCAAAACTCCAAAACTCCGAAACTCCCAAACTCCGAAACTCCAAAACTCCAAAACTCCAAAACTCCAAAACTCCGAAACTCCAAAACTCCGAAACTCCAAAACTCCAAAACTCCGAAACTCCGAAACTCCGAAACTCCAAAACTCCAAAACTCCGAAACTCCAAAACTCCAAAACTCCAAAACTGCAAAACTCCAAAACTGCAAAACTCCGAAACTCCAAAACTCCGAAACTCCGAAACTCCGAAACTCCGAAACTCCAAAACTCCAAAACTCCAAAACTCCGAAACTCGGAAACTCCAAAACTCCAAAATCCAAAACTCCAAAACTCCAAAACTCCGAAACTCGGAAACTCCAAAACTCCAAAACTCCGAAACTCCATAACTCCAAAACTCCGAAACTCCAAAACTCCAAAACTCCAAAACTCCGAAACTCCGAAACTCCGAAACTCCAAAACTCCAAAACTCCAAAACTCCAAAACTCCGAAACTCCGAAACTCCAAAACTCCAAAACTCTAGAACTCCGAAACTCCAAAACTCCAAAACTCCAAAACTGCAAAACTCCAAAACTCCAAAACTCCAAAACTCCGAAACTCCAAAACTCCGAAACTCCAAAACTCCGAAACTCCAAAACTCCAAAACTCCAAAACTCCAAAACTCCGAAACTCCGAAACTCCAGAACTCCAAAACTCCAAAACTGCAAAACTCCAAAACTCCAAAACTCCAAAACTCCGAAACTCCGAAACTCCGAAACTCCGAAACTCCAAAACTCCGAAACTCCGAAACTCCAAAACTCCAAAACTCCGAAACTCCGAAACTCCAAAACTCCAAAACTCCGAAACTGCAAAACTCCAAAACTGCAAAACTCCGAAACTCCAAAACTCCAAAACTCCAAAACTCCGAAACTCCGAAACTCCGAAACTCCAAAACTCCGAAACTCCGAAACTCCAAAACTCCAAAACTCCAAAACTCCGAAACTCCTAAAACTAAGATACTCCGAAAGTCCAAAACTCCAAATCTCCAAAACTCCGAAACTCCGAAACTCCAGAACACCAAAACTCCAAAACTCCGAAACTCCGAAACTCCAAAACTCCAAAACTCCGAAACTCCGAAACTCCGAAACTCCGAAACTCCAAAACTCCAAAACTCCGAAACTCCAAAACTCCAAAACTCCAAAACTCCAAAACTCCAAAACTCCGAAACTCCGAAACTCCAAAACTCCAAAACTCCAAAACTCCGAAACTCCAAAACTCCGAAACTCCAAAACTCCAAAACTCCGAAACTCCGAAACTCCAAAACTCCAAAACTCTAGAACTCCGAAACTCCAAATCTCCAAAACTCCAAAACTCCAAAACTGCAAAACTCCAAAACTCCAAAACTCCAAAACTCCGAAACTCCAAAACTCCGAAACTCCAAAACTCCGAAACTCCAAAACTCCAAAACTCCAAAACTCCAAAACTCCGAAACTCCAAAACTCCAGAACTCCAAAACTCCAAAACTGCAAAACTCCAAAACTCCAAAACTCCAAAACTCCGAAACTCCGAAACTCCGAAACTCCGAAACTCCGAAACTCCAAAACTCCGAAACTCCGAAACTCCAAAACTCCAAAACTCCGAAACTCCGAAACTCCAAAACTCCAAAACTCCGAAACTGCAAAACTCCAAAACTGCAAAACTCCGAAACTCCAAAACTCCAAAACTCCAAAACTCCGAAACTCCGAAACTCCGAAACTCCAAAACTCCGAAACTCCGAAACTCCAAAACTCCAAAACTCCAAAACTCCGAAACTCCTAAAACTAAGATACTCCGAAACTCCAAAACTCCAAATCTCCAAAACTCCGAAACTCCGAAACTCCAGAACACCAAAACTCCAAAACTCCGAAACTCCGAAACTCCAAAACTCCAAAACTCCGAAACTCCGAAACTCCGAAACTCCGAAACTCCAAAACTCCAAAACTCCGAAACTCCAAAACTCCAAAACTCCAAAACTCCAAAACTCCGAAACTCCGAAACTCCAAAACTCCAAAACTCCAAAACTCCGAAACTCCAAAACTCCGAAACTCCAATACTCCAAAACTCCAAAACTCCAAAACTCCAAAACTCCGAAACTCCAAAACTCCAAAACTCCAAAACTGCAAAACTCCAAAACTCCAAAACTCCGAAACTCCAAAACTCCAAAACTCCAAAACTCCAAAACTCCGAAACTCCAAAACTCCAAAACTCCAAAACTGCAAAACTCCAAAACTCCAAAACTCCGAAACTCCAAAACTCCAAAACACCAAAACTCCAAAACTCCGAAACTCCGAAACTCCAAAACTCCAAAACTCTAGAACTCCGAAACTCCAAAACTCCAAAACTCCAAAACTGCAAAACTCCGAAACTCCAAAACTCCAAAACTCCAAAACTCCGAAACTCCGAAACTCCGAAACTCCGAAACTCCAAAACACCAAAACTCCAAAACTCCGAAACTCCGAAACTCCAAAACTCCAAAACTCCGAAACTCCGAAACTCCGAAACTCCAAAACTCCAAAACTCCAAAACTCCGAAACTCCAAAACTCCAAAACTCCGAAACTCCAAAACTCCAAAACTCCAAAACTGCAAAACTCCAAAACTCCAAAACTCCGAAACTCCGAAACTCCGAAACTCCAAAACTCCGAAACTCCGAAACTCCAAAACTCCAAAACTCCGAAACTCCGAAACTCCAAAACTCCAAAACTCCGAAACTGCAAAACTCCAAAACTGCAAAACTCCGAAACTCCAAAACTCCAAAACTCCAAAACTCCGAAACTCCGAAACTCCGAAACTCCAAAACTCCAAAACTCCGAAACTCCGAAACTCCAAAACTCCAAAACTTCAAAACTCCGAAACTCCTAAAACTCCGATACTCCGAAACTCCGAAACTCCGAAACTCCGAAACTCCAAAACTCCAAAACTCCAAAACTCCGAAACTCCAAAACTCCAAAACTCCAAAACTCCGAAACTCCAAAACTCCAAAACTCCAAAACTCCAAAACTGCAAAACTCCAAAACTCCAAAACTCCGAAACTCCAAAACTCCAAAACTCCGAAACTCCGAAACTCCAAAACTCCGAAACTCCGAAACTCCGAAACTCCAAAACTCCGAAACTCCAAAACTCCGAAAATCCGAAACTCCGAAACTCCAAAACTCCAAAACTCCGAAACTCCAAAACTCCGAAACTCCAAAACTCCAAAACTCCAAAACTCCAAAACTCCGAAACTCCAAAACTCCGAAACTCCAAAACTCCAAAACTCCGAAACTCCGAAACTCCAAAACTCCAAAACTCCGAAACTCCAAAACTCCAAAACTCCAAAACTGCAAAACTCCAAAACTCCAAAACTCCGAAACTCCAAAACTCCAAAACTCCAAAACTCCGAAACTCCAAAACTCCAAAACTCCAAAACTCCAAAACTCCAAAATTCCGAAACTCCGAAACTCCAAAACTCCAAAACTCCAAAACTCCGAAACTCCAAAACTCCGAAACTCCAAAACTCCAAAACTCCAAAACTCCAAAACTCCAAAACTCCGAAACTCCAAAACTCCAAAACTCCAAAACTGCAAAACTCCAAAACTCCAAAACTCCGAAACTCCAAAACTCCAAAACTCCAAAACTCCAAAACTCCGAAACTCCAAAACTCCAAAACTCCAAAACTGCAAAACTCCAAAACTCCAAAACTCCAAAACTCCAAAACTGCAAAACTCCAAAACTCCAAAACTCCGAAACTCCTAAACTCCAAAACTCCAAAACTCCAAAACTCCGAAACTCCAAAACTCCAAAACTCCAAAACTGCAAAACTCCAAAACTCCGAAACTCCAAAACTCCAAAACACCAAAACTCCAAAACTCCGAAACTCCGAAACTCCAAAACTCCAAAACTCTAGAACTCCGAAACTCCAAAACTCCAAAACTGCAAAACTCCGAAACTCCAAAACTCCAAAACTCCAAAACTCCGAAACTCCGAAACTCCGAAACTCCAAAACACCAAAACTCCAAAACTCCGAAATTTCGAAACTCCAAAACTCCAAAACTCCGAAACTCCGAAACTCCGAAACTCCAAAACTCCAAAACTCCAAAACTCCGAAACTCCAAAACTCCAAAACTCCGAAACTCCAAAACTCCAAAACTCCAAAACTGCAAAACTCCAAAACTCCAAAACTCCGAAACTCCGAAACTCCGAAACTCCAAAACTCCGAAACTCCGAAACTCCAAAACTCCAAAACTCCGAAACTCCGAAACTCCAAAACTCCAAAACTCCGAAACTGCAAAACTCCAAAACTGCAAAACTCCGAAACTCCAAAACTCCAAAACTCCAAAACTCCGAAACTCCGAAACTCCGAAACTCCAAAACTCCAAAACTCCGAAACTCCGAAACTCCAAAACTCCAAAACTCCAAAACTCCGAAACTCCTAAAACTCCGATACTCCGAAACTCCAAAACTCCAAAACTCCAAAACTCCGAAACTCCGAAACTCCGAAACTCCGAAACTCCAAAACACCAAAACTCCAAAACTCCGAAACTCCGAAACTCCAAAACTCCAAAACTCCGAAACTCCGAAACTCCGAAACTCCGAAACTCCAAAACTCCAAAACTCCAAAACTCCGAAACTCCTAAAACTCCGATACTCCGAAACTCCGAAACTCCGAAACTCCGAAACTCCGAAACTCCAAAACACCAAAACTCCAAAACTCCGAAACTCCGAAACTCCAAAACTCCAAAACTCCGAAACTCCGAAACTCCGAAACTCCGAAACTCCAAAACTCCAAAACTCCAAAACTCCGAAACTCCAAAACTCCAAAACTCCAAAACTCCGAAACTCCGAAACTCCAAAACTCCAAAACTCCAAAACTCCGAAACTCCAAAACTCCGAAACTCCGAAACTCCAAAACTCCAAAACTCCAAAACTCCAAAACTCCAAAACTTCGAAACTCCAAAACTCCAAAACTCCAAAACTCCAAAACTCCAAAACTCCAAAACTCCAAAACTCCGAAACTCCAAAACTCCAAAACTCCGAAACTCCGAAACTCCGAAACTCCGAAACTCCGAAACTCCGAAACTCCAAAACTCCGAAACTCCAAAACTCCGAAACTCCGAAACTCCGAAACTCCAAAACTCCAAAACTCCGAAACTCCCAAACTCCGAAACTCCAAAACTCCAAAACTCCAAAGCTCCAAAACTCCGAAACTCCAAAACTCCGAAACTCCAAAACTCCAAAACTCCGAAACTCCGAAACTCCGAAACTCCAAAACTCCAAAACTCCGAAACTCCAAAACTCCAAAACTCCAAAACTGCAAAACTCCAAAACTGCAAAACTCCGAAACTCCAAAACTCCGAAACTCCGAAACTCCGAAACTCCGAAACTCCAAAACTCCAAAACTCCAAAACTCCGAAACTCGGAAACTCCAAAACTCCAAAATCCAAAACTCCAAAACTCCAAAACTCCGAAACTCGGAAACTCCAAAACTCCAAAACTCCGAAACTCCATAACTCCAAAACTCCGAAACTCCAAAACTCCAAAACTCCAAAACTCCGAAACTCCGAAACTCCGAAACTCCAAAACTCCAAAACTCCAAAACTCCAAAACTCCGAAACTCCGAAACTCCAAAACTCCAAAACTCTAGAACTCCGAAACTCCAAAACTCCAAAACTCCAAAACTCCAAAACTGCAAAACTCCAAAACTCCAAAACTCCAAAACTCCGAAACTCCAAAACTCCGAAACTCCAAAACTCCGAAACTCCAAAACTCCAAAACTCCAAAACTCCAAAACTCCGAAACTCCGAAACTCCAGAACTCCAAAACTCCAAAACTGCAAAACTCCAAAACTCCAAAACTCCAAAACTCCGAAACTCCGAAACTCCGAAACTCCGAAACTCCAAAACTCCGAAACTCCGAAACTCCAAAACTCCAAAACTCCGAAACTCCGAAACTCCAAAACTCCAAAACTCCGAAACTGCAAAACTCCAAAACTGCAAAACTCCGAAACTCCAAAACTCCAAAACTCCAAAACTCCGAAACTCCGAAACTCCGAAACTCCAAAACTCCGAAACTCCGAAACTCCAAAACTCCAAAACTCCAAAACTCCGAAACTCCTAAAACTAAGATACTCCGAAAGTCCAAAACTCCAAATCTCCAAAACTCCGAAACTCCGAAACTCCAGAACACCAAAACTCCAAAACTCCGAAACTCCGAAACTCCAAAACTCCAAAACTCCGAAACTCCGAAACTCCGAAACTCCGAAACTCCAAAACTCCAAAACTCCGAAACTCCAAAACTCCAAAACTCCAAAACTCCAAAACTCCAAAACTCCGAAACTCCGAAACTCCAAAACTCCAAAACTCCAAAACTCCGAAACTCCAAAACTCCGAAACTCCAAAACTCCAAAACTCCAAAACTCCAAAACTCCGAAACTCCAAAACTCCAAAACTCCAAAACTGCAAAACTCCAAAACTCCAAAACTCCGAAACTCCAAAACTCCAAAACTCCAAAACTCCAAAACTCCGAAACTCCAAAACTCCAAAACTCCAAAACTGCAAAACTCCAAAACTCCAAAACTCCGAAACTCCAAAACTCCAAAACACCAAAACTCCAAAACTCCGAAACTCCGAAACTCCAAAACTCCAAAACTCTAGAACTCCGAAACTCCAAAACTCCAAAACTCCAAAACTGCAAAACTCCGAAACTCCAAAACTCCAAAACTCCAAAACTCCGAAACTCCGAAACTCCGAAACTCCGAAACTCCAAAACACCAAAACTCCAAAACTCCGAAACTCCGAAACTCCAAAACTCCAAAACTCCGAAACTCCGAAACTCCGAAACTCCGAAACTCCAAAACTCCAAAACTCCAAAACTCCGAAACTCCAAAACACCAAAACTTCGAAACTCCAAAACTCCAAAACTCCAAAACTGCAAAACTCCAAAACTCCAAAACTCCGAAACTCCGAAACTCCAAAACTCCGAAACTCCGAAACTCCGAAACTCCAAAACTCCAAAACTCCGAAACTCCGAAACTCCAAAACTCCAAAACTCCGAAACTGCAAAACTCCAAAACTGCAAAACTCCGAAACTCCAAAACTCCAAAACTCCGAAACTCCGAAACTCCGAAACTCCAAAACTCCAAAACTCCGAAACTCCGAAACTCCAAAACTCCAAAACTTCAAAACTCCGAAACTCCTAAAACTCCGATACTCCGAAACTCCAAAACTCCAAAACTCCAAAACTCCGAAACTCCGAAACTCCGAAACTCCAAAACACCAAAACTCCAAAACTCCGAAACTCCGAAACTCCAAAACTCCAAAACTCCGAAACTCCGAAACTCCGAAACTCCGAAACTCCAAAACTCCAAAACTCCAAAACTCCGAAACTCCAAAACTCCAAAACTCCAAAACTCCGAAACTCCAAAACTCCAAAACTCCAAAACTCCAAAACTGCAAAACTCCAAAACTCCAAAACTCCGAAACTCCAAAACTCCAAAACTCCGAAACTCCGAAACTCCAAAACTCCGAAACTCCGAACCTCCAAAACTCCAAAACTCCAAAACTCCGAAACTCCAAAACTCCAAAACTCCAAAACTCCAAAACTCCGAAACTCCAAAATCCAAAACTCCAAAACTCCAAAACTCCGAAACTCGGAAACTCCGAAACTCCAAAACTCCAAAACTCCGAAACTGCAAAACTCCAAAACTGCAAAACTCCGAAACTCCAAAACTCCAAAACTCCAAAACTCCGAAACTCCTAAAACTAAGATACTCCGAAACTCCAAAACTCCAAATCTCCAAAACTCCGAAACTCCGAAACTCCAGAACACCAAAACTCCAAAACTCCGAAACTCCGAAACTCCAAAACTCCAAAACTCCGAAACTCCGAAACTCCGAAACTCCGAAACTCCAAAACTCCAAAACTCCGAAACTCCAAAACTCCAAAACTCCAAAACTCCAAAACTCCAAAACTCCGAAACTCCAAAACTCCAAAACTCCGAAACTCCAAAACTCCAAAACTCCAAAACTGCAAAACTCCAAAACTCCAAAACTCCGAAACTCCGAAACTCCGAAACTCCAAAACTCCGAAACTCCGAAACTCCAAAACTCCAAAACTCCGAAACTCCAAAACTGCAAAACTCCGAAACTCCAAAACTCCAAAACTCCAAAACTCCGAAACTCCGAAACTCCGAAACTCCGAAACTCCAAAACTCCAAAACTCCGAAACTCCGAAACTCCAAAACTCCAAAACTCCAAAACTCCGAAACTCCTAAAACTCCGATACTCCGAAACTCCAAAACTCCAAAACTCCGAAACTCCGAAACTCCGAAACTCCAAAACACCAAAACTCCAAAACTCCGAAACTCCGAAACTCCAAAACTCCAAAACTCCGAAACTCCGAAACTCCGAAACTCCGAAACTCCAAAACTCCAAAACTCCAAAACTCCGAAACTCCAAAACTCCAAAACTCCAAAACTCCGAAACTCCAAAACTCCAAAACTCCAAAACTCCAAAACTGCAAAACTCCAAAACTCCAAAACTCCGAAACTCCAAAACTCCAAAACTCCGAAACTCCGAAACTCCAAAACTCCGAAACTCCGAAACTCCGAAACTCCAAAACTCCGAAACTCCAAAACTCCGAAAATCCGAAACTCCGAAACTCCAAAACTCCAAAACTCCGAAACTCCAAAACTCCGAAACTCCAAAACTCCAAAACTCCAAAACTCCAAAACTCCGAAACTCCAAAACTCCGAAACTCCAAAACTCCAAAACTCCGAAACTCCGAAACTCCAAAACTCCAAAACTCCGAAACTCCAAAACTCCAAAACTCCAAAACTGCAAAACTCCAAAACTCCAAAACTCCGAAACTCCAAAACTCCAAAACTCTGAAACTCCGAAACTCCGAAACTCCAAAACTCCGAAACTCCGAAACTCCGAAACTCCAAAACTCCGAAACTCCAAAACTCCAAAACTCCAAAACTCCGAAACTCCAAAACTCCAAAACTCCAATACTCCGAAACTCCAAAACTCCGAAACTCCGAAACTCCAAAACTCCAAAACTCCGATACTCCAAAACTCCGAAACTCCGAAACTCCAAAACTCCGAACCTCCAAAACTCCAAAACTCCAAAACTCCGAAACTCCAAAACTCCAAAACTCCAAAACTCCAAAACTCCGAAACTCCAAAATCCAAAACTCCAAAACTCCAAAACTCCGAAACTCGGAAACTCCAAAACTCCAAAACTCCGAAACTCCATAACTCCAAAACTCCGAAACTCCAAAACTCCAAAACTCCAAAACTCCGAAACTCCGAAACTCCGAAACTCCAAAACTCCAAAACTCCAAAACTCCAAAACTCCGAAACTCCGAAACTCCAAAACTCCAAAACTCCAAAACTCCAAAACTCCAAAACTCCGAAACTCCGAAACTCCAAAACTCCAAAACTCTAGAACTCCGAAACTCCAAAACTCCAAAACTCCAAAGCTCCAAAACTGCAAAACTCCAAAACTCCGAAACTCCAAAACTCCAAAACTCCAAAACTCCGAAACTCCAAAACTCCAGAACTCCAAAACTCCAAAACTGCAAAACTCCAAAACTCCAAAACTCCGAAACTCCGAAACTCCGAAACTCCGAAACTCCAAAACTCCGAAACTCCGAAACTCCAAAACTCCAAAACTCCGAAACTCCGAAACTCCAAAACTCCAAAACTCCGAAACTGCAAAACTCCAAAACTGCAAAACTCCGAAACTCCAAAACTCCAAAACTCCAAAACTCCGAAACTCCGAAACTCCAAAACTCCGAAACTCCGAAACTCCAAAACTCCAAAACTCCAAAACTCCAAAACTCCGAAACTCCTAAAACTCCGATACTCCGAAACTCCAAAACTCCAAATCTCCAAAACTCCGAAACTCCGAAACTCCGAAACTCCAAAACACCAAAACTCCAAAACTCCGAAACTCCGAAACTCCAAAACTCCAAAACTCCGAAACTCCGAAACTCCGAAACTCCAAAACTCCAAAACTCCAAAACTCCGAAACTCCAAAACTCCAAAACTCCAAAACTCCAAAACTCCAAAACTCCGAAACTCCAAAACTCCAAAACTCCAAAACTCCGAAACTCCGAAACTCCAAAACTCCAAAACTCTAGAACTCCGAAACTCCAAAACTCCAAAACTCCAAAGCTCCAAAACTGCAAAACTCCAAAACTCCGAAACTCCAAAACTCCAAAACTCCAAAACTCCGAAACTCCAAAACTCCAGAACTCCAAAACTCCGAAACTCCAAAACTCCAAAACTCCAAAACTCCAAAACTCCGAAACTCCTAAAACTCCGATACTCCGAAACTCCAAAACTCCAAATCTCCAAAACTCCGAAACTCCGAAACTCCGAAACTCCAAAACTCCAAAACTCCGAAACTCCATAACTCCAAAACTCCGAAACTCCAAAACTCCAAAACTCCAAAACTCCGAAACTCCGAAACTCCGAAACTCCAAAACTCCAAAACTCCAAAACTCCAAAACTCCGAAACTCCGAAACTCCAAAACTCCAAAACTCCAAAACTCCAAAACTCCAAAACTCCGAAACTCCGAAACTCCAAAACTCCAAAACTCTAGAACTCCGAAACTCCAAAACTCCAAAACTCCAAAGCTCCAAAACTGCAAAACTCCAAAACTCCGAAACTCCAAAACTCCAAAACTCCAAAACTCCGAAACTCCAAAACTCCAGAACTCCAAAACTCCAAAACTGCAAAACTCCAAAACTCCAAAACTCCGAAACTCCGAAACTCCGAAACTCCAAAACTCCGAAACTCCGAAACTCCAAAACTCCAAAACTCCGAAACTCCGAAACTCCAAAACTCCAAAACTCCGAAACTGCAAAACTCCAAAACTGCAAAACTCCGAAACTCCAAAACTCCAAAACTCCAAAACTCCGAAACTCCGAAACTCCAAAACTCCGAAACTCCGGAACTCCAAAACTCCAAAACTCCAAAACTCCGAAACTCCTAAAACTCCGATACTCCGAAACTCCAAAACTCCAAATCTCCAAAACTCCGAAACTCCGAAACTCCGAAACTCCAAAACACCAAAACTCCAAAACTCCGAAACTCCGAAACTCCAAAACTCCAAAACTCCGAAACTCCGAAACTCCGAAACTCCAAAACTCCAAAACTCCAAAACTCCGAAACTCCAAAACTCCAAAACTCCAAAACTCCAAAACTCCAAAACTCCGAAACTCCGAAACTCCAAAACTCCAAAACTCCAAAACTCCGAAACTCCAAAACTCCGAAACTCCAAAACTCCAAAACTCCAAAACTCCAAAACTCCAAAACTCCGAAACTCCAAAACTCCAAAACTCCAAAACTCCGAAACTCCTAAAACTCCGATACTCCGAAACTCCGAAACTCCGAAACTCCGAAACTCCGAAACTCCAAAACACCAAAACTCCAAAACTCCGAAACTCCGAAACTCCAAAACTCCAAAACTCCGAAACTCCGAAACTCCGAAACTCCGAAACTCCAAAACTCCAAAACTCCAAAACTCCGAAACTCCAAAACTCCAAAACTCCAAAACTCCGAAACTCCGAAACTCCAAAACTCCAAAACTCCAAAACTCCGAAACTCCAAAACTCCGAAACTCCAAAACTCCAAAACTCCAAAACTCCAAAACTCCAAAACTCCAAAACTTCGAAACTCCAAAACTCCAAAACTCCAAAACTCCAAAACTCCAAAACTCCAAAACTCCAAAACTCCGAAACTCCAAAACTCCAAAACTCCGAAACTCCGAAACTCCGAAACTCCGAAACTCCGAAACTCCGAAACTCCAAAACTCCGAAACTCCAAAACTCCGAAACTCCGAAACTCCGAAACTCCAAAACTCCAAAACTCCGAAACTCCCAAACTCCGAAACTCCAAAACTCCAAAACTCCAAAACTCCAAAACTCCGAAACTCCAAAACTCCGAAACTCCAAAACTCCAAAACTCCGAAACTCCGAAACTCCGAAACTCCAAAACTCCAAAACTCCAAAACTCCGAAACTCCGAAACTCCAAAACTCCAAAACTCTAGAACTCCGAAACTCCAAAACTCCAAAACTCCAAAACTCCAAAACTGCAAAACTCCAAAACTCCGAAACTCCAAAACTCCAAAACTCCAAAACTCCAAAACTCCGAAACTCCAAAACTCCGAAACTCCAAAACTCCAAAACTCCAAAACTCCAAAACTCCAAAACTCCAAAACTTCGAAACTCCAAAACTCCAAAACTCCAAAACTCCAAAACTCCAAAACTCCAAAACTCCAAAACTCCGAAACTCCAAAACTCCAAAACTCCGAAACTCCGAAACTCCGAAACTCCGAAACTCCGAAACTCCGAAACTCCAAAACTCCGAAACTCCAAAACTCCGAAACTCCGAAACTCCGAAACTCCAAAACTCCAAAACTCCGAAACTCCCAAACTCCGAAACTGCAAAACTCCAAAACTCCAAAACTCCGAAACTCCAAAACTCCGAAACTCCAAAACTCCAAAACTCCGAAACTCCGAAACTCCGAAACTCCAAAACTCCAAAACTCCGAAACTCCAAAACTCCAAAACTCCAAAACTGCAAAACTCCAAAACTGCAAAACTCCGAAACTCCAAAACTCCGAAACTCCGAAACTCCGAAACTCCGAAACTCCAAAACTCCAAAACTCCAAAACTCCGAAACTCGGAAACTCCAAAACTCCAAAATCCAAAACTCCAAAACTCCAAAACTCCGAAACTCGGAAACTCCAAAACTCCAAAACTCCGAAACTCCATAACTCCAAAACTCCGAAACTCCAAAACTCCAAAACTCCAAAACTCCGAAACTCCGAAACTCCGAAACTCCAAAACTCCAAAACTCCAAAACTCCAAAACTCCGAAACTCCGAAACTCCAAAACTCCAAAACTCTAGAACTCCGAAACTCCAAAACTCCAAAACTCCAAAACTCCAAAACTGCAAAACTCCAAAACTCCAAAACTCCAAAACTCCGAAACTCCAAAACTCCGAAACTCCAAAACTCCGAAACTCCAAAACTCCAAAACTCCAAAACTCCAAAACTCCGAAACTCCAAAACTCCAGAACTCCAAAACTCCAAAACTGCAAAACTCCAAAACTCCAAAACTCCAAAACTCCGAAACTCCGAAACTCCGAAACTCCGAAACTCCAAAACTCCGAAACTCCGAAACTCCAAAACTCCAAAACTCCGAAACTCCGAAACTCCAAAACTCCAAAACTCCGAAACTGCAAAACTCCAAAACTCCAAAACTCCAAAACTGCAAAACTCCAAAACTCCGAAACTCCAAAACTCCAAAACTCCAAAACTCCAAAACTCCGAAACTCCAAAACTCCAGAACTCCAAAACTCCAAAACTGCAAAACTCCAAAACTCCAAAACTCCGAAACTCCGAAACTCCGAAACTCCGAAACTCCAAAACTCCGAAACTCCGAAACTCCAAAACTCCAAAACTCCGAAACTCCGAAACTCCAAAACTCCAAAACTCCGAAACTGCAAAACTCCAAAACTGCAAAACTCCGAAACTCCAAAACTCCAAAACTCCAAAACTCCGAAACTCCGAAACTCCAAAACTCCGAAACTCCGAAACTCCGAAACTCCAAAACTCCAAAACTCCAAAACTCCGAAACTCCTAAAACTCCGATACTCCGAAACTCCAAAACTCCAAATCTCCAAAACTCCGAAACTCCGAAACTCCGAAACTCCAAAACACCAAAACTCCAAAACTCCGAAACTCCGAAGCTCCAAAACTCCAAAACTCCGAAACTCCGAAACTCCGAAACTCCGAAACTCCAAAACTCCAAAACTCCGAAACTCCGAAACTCCAAAACTCCAAAACTCCAAAACTCCAAAACTCCAAAACTCCGAAACTCCAAAACTCCAAAACTCCGAAACTCCAAAACTCCGAAACTCCAAAACTCCAAAACTCCAAAACTCCAAAACTCCGAAACTCCAAAACTCCAAAACTCCAAAACTCCAAAACTGCAAAACTCCAAAACTCCAAAACTCCGAAACTCCTAAACTCCAAAACTCCAAAACTCCAAAACTCCGAAACTCCAAAACTCCAAAACTGCAAAACTCCAAAACTCCGAAACTCCAAAACTCCAAAACACCAAAACTCCAAAACTCCGAAACTCCGAAACTCCAAAACTCCAAAACTCTAGAACTCCGAAACTCCAAAACTCCAAAACTGCAAAACTCCGAAACTCCAAAACTCCAAAACTCCAAAACTCCGAAACTCCGAAACTCCGAAACTCCAAAACACCAAAACTCCAAAACTCCGAAATTTCGAAACTCCAAAACTCCAAAACTCCGAAACTCCGAAACTCCGAAACTCCGAAACTCCAAAACTCCAAAACTCCAAAACTCCGAAACTCCAAAACTCCAAAACTCCGAAACTCCAAAACTCCAAAACTCCAAAACTGCAAAACTCCAAAACTCCAAAACTCCGAAACTCCGAAACTCCGAAACTCCAAAACTCCGAAACTCCGAAACTCCAAAACTCCAAAACTCCGAAACTCCGAAACTCCAAAACTCCAAAACTCCGAAACTGCAAAACTCCAAAACTCCGAAACTCGGAAACTCCAAAACTCCAAAACTCCGAAACTCCATAACTCCAAAACTCCGAAACTCCAAAACTCCAAAACTCCAAAACTCCGAAACTCCGAAACTCCGAAACTCCAAAACTCCAAAACTCCAAAACTCCGAAACTCCGAAACTCCAAAACTCCAAAACTCCAAAACTCCAAAACTCCAAAACTCCGAAACTCCAAAACTCCAAAACTCTAGAACTCCGAAACTCCAAAACTCCAAAACTCCAAAGCTCCAAAACTGCAAAACTCCAAAACTCCGAAACTCCAAAACTCCAAAACTCCAAAACTCCGAAACTCCAAAACTCCAGAACTCCAAAACTCCAAAACTGCAAAACTCCAAAACTCCAAAACTCCGAAACTCCGAAACTCCAAAACTCCGAAACTCCGAAACTCCAAAACTCCAAAACTCCGAAACTCCGAAACTCCAAAACTCCAAAACTCCGAAACTGCAAAACTCCAAAACTGCAAAACTCCGAAACTCCAAAACTCCGAAACTCCAAAACTCCGAAACTCCGAAACTCCAAAACTCCGAAACTCCGAAACTCCAAAACTCCAAAACTCCAAAACTCCGAAACTCCTAAAACTCCGATACTCCGAAACTCCAAAACTCCAAATCTCCAAAACTCCGAAACTCCGAAACTCCGAAACTCCAAAACACCAAAACTCCAAAACTCCGAAACTCCGAAACTCCAAAACTCCAAAACTCCGAAACTCCGAAACTCCGAAACTCCAAAACTCCAAAACTCCAAAACTCCGAAACTCCAAAACTCCAAAACTCCAAAACTCCAAAACTCCGAAACTCCGAAACTCCAAAACTCCAAAACTCCAAAACTCCGAAACTCCAAAACTCCGAAACTCCAAAACTCCAAAACTCCAAAACTCCAAAACTCCAAAACTCCGAAACTCCAAAACTCCAAAACTCCAAAACTCCAAAACTGCAAAACTCCAAAACTCCAAAACTGCAAAACTCCGAAACTCCGAAACTCCAAAACTCCGAACCTCCAAAACTCCAAAACTCCAAAACTCCGAAACTCCAAAACTCCAAAACTCCAAAACTCCAAAACTCCGAAACTCCAAAATCCAAAACTCCAAAACTCCAAAACTCCAAAACTCCGAAACTCGGAAACTCCAAAACTCCAAAACTCCGAAACTCCATAACTCCAAAACTCCGAAACTCCAAAACTCCAAAACTCCAAAACTCCGAAACTCCGAAACTCCGAAACTCCAAAACTCCAAAACTCCAAAACTCCAAAACTCCGAAACTCCGAAACTCCAAAACTCCAAAACTCTAGAACTCCGAAACTCCAAAACTCCAAAACTCCAAAACTCCAAAACTGCAAAACTCCAAAACTCCAAAACTCCGAAACTCCAAAACTCCGAAACTCCAAAACTCCGAAACTCCAAAACTCCAAAACTCCAAAACTCCGAAACTCCAAAACTCCAGAACTCCAAAACTCCAAAACTGCAAAACTCCAAAACTCCAAAACTCCGAAACTCCGAAACTCCGAAACTCCAAAACTCCGAAACTCCGAAACTCCAAAACTCCAAAACTCCGAAACTCCGAAACTCCAAAACTCCAAAACTCCGAAACTGCAAAACTCCAAAAGTGCAAAACTCCGAAACTCCAAAACTCCAAAACTCCGAAACTCCGAAACTCCGAAACTCCGAAACTCCAAAACTCCGAAACTCCGAAACTCCAAAACTCCAAAACTCCAAAACTCCGAAACTCCTAAAACTCCGATACTCCGAAACTCCAAAACTCCAAATCTCCAAAACTCCGAAACTCCGAAACTCCGAAACTCCGAAACTCCAAAACACCAAAACTCCAAAACTCCGAAACTCCGAAACTCCAAAACTCCAAAACTCCGAAACTCCGAAACTCCGAAACTCCAAAACTCCAAAACTCCAAAACTCCGAAACTCCAAAACTCCAAAACTCCAAAACTCCAAAACTCCGAAACTCCGAAACTCCAAAACTCCAAAACTCCAAAACTCCGAAACTCCAAAACTCCGAAACTCCAAAACTCCAAAACTCCAAAACTGCAAAACTCCAAAACTCCAAAACTCCGAAACTCCAAAACTCCAAAACTCCAAAACTCCAAAACTGCAAAACTCCAAAACTGCAAAACTCCAAAACTCCAAAACTCCGAAACTCCGAAACTCCGAAACTCCAAAACTCCGAAACTCCGAAACTCCAAAACTCCAAAACTCCGAAACTCCGAAACTCCAAAACTCCAAAACTCCGAAACTGCAAAACTCCAAAACTGCAAAACTCCGAAACTCCAAAACTCCAAAACTCCAAAACTCCGAAACTCCGAAACTCCAAAACTCCGAAACTCCGAAACTCCGAAACTCCAAAACTCCGAAACTCCAAAACTCCGAAAATCCGAAACTCCGAAACTCCAAAACTCCAAAACTCCGAAACTCCAAAACTCCGAAACTCCAAAACTCCAAAACTCCAAAACTCCAAAACTCCGAAACTCCAAAACTCCGAAACTCCAAAACTCCAAAACTCCGAAACTCCGAAACTCCAAAACTCCAAAACTCCGAAACTCCAAAACTCCAAAACTCCAAAACTGCAAAACTCCAAAACTCCAAAACTCCGAAACTCCAAAACTCCAAAACTCCGAAACTCCTAAACTCCGAAACTCCAAAACTCCGAAACTCCGAAACTCCGAAACTCCAAAACTCCGAAACTCCAAAACTCCAAAACTCCAAAACTCCGAAACTCCAAAACTCCAAAACTCCAATACTCCGAAACTCCAAAACTCCGAAACTCCGAAACTCCAAAACTCCAAAACTCCGAAACTCCAAAACTCCGAAACTCCGAAACTCCAAAACTCCGAACCTCCAAAACTCCAAAACTCCAAAACTCCGAAACTCCAAAACTCCAAAACTCCAAAACTCCAAAACTCCGAAACTCCAAAATCCAAAACTCCAAAACTCCAAAACTCCGAAACTCGGAAACTCCAAAACTCCAAAACTCCGAAACTCCATAACTCCAAAACTCCGAAACTCCAAAACTCCAAAACTCCAAAACTCCGAAACTCCGAAACTCCGAAACTCCAAAACTCCAAAACTCCAAAACTCCAAAACTCCGAAACTCCGAAACTCCAAAACTCCAAAACTCCAAAACTCCAAAACTCCAAAACTCCGAAACTCCAAAACTCCAAAACTCTAGAACTCCGAAACTCCAAAACTCCAAAACTCCAAAGCTCCAAAACAGCAAAACTCCAAAACTCCGAAACTCCAAAACTCCAAAACTCCAAAACTCCGAAACTCCAAAACTCCAGAACTCCAAAACTCCAAAACTGCAAAACTCCAAAACTCCAAAACTCCGAAACTCCGAAACTCCGAAACTCCGAAACTCCAAAACTCCGAAACTCCGAAACTCCAAAACTCCAAAACTCCGAAACTCCGAAACTCCAAAACTCCAAAACTCCGAAACTGCAAAACTCCAAAACTGCAAAACTCCGAAACTCCAAAACTCCGAAACTCCAAAACTCCGAAACTCCGAAACTCCAAAACTCCGAAACTCCGAAACTCCAAAACTCCAAAACTCCAAAACTCCAAAACTCCGAAACTCCTAAAACTCCGATACTCCGAAACTCCAAAACTCCAAATCTCCAAAACTCCGAAACTCCGAAACTCCGAAACTCCAAAACACCAAAACTCCAAAACTCCGAAACTCCGAATCTCCAAAACTCCAAAACTCCGAAACTCCGAAACTCCGAAACTCCAAAACTCCAAAACTCCAAAACTCCGAAACTCCAAAACTCCAAAACTCCAAAACTCCAAAACTCCAAAACTCCGAAACTCCGAAACTCCAAAACTCCAAAACTCCGAAACTCCAAAACTCCGAAACTCCAAAACTCCAAAACTCCAAAACTCCAAAACTCCAAAACTCCGAAACTCCAAAACTCCAAAACTCCAAAACTCCAAAACTGCAAAACTCCAAAACTCCAAAACTCCGAAACTCCAAAACTCCAAAACTCCAAAACTGCAAAACTCCAAAACTCCAAAACTCCGAAACTCCAAAACTCCAAAACACCAAAACTCCAAAACTCCGAAACTCCGAAACTCCAAAACTCCAAAACTCTAGAACTCCGAAACTCCAAAACTCCAAAACTGCAAAACTCCGAAACTCCAAAACTCCAAAACTCCAAAACTCCGAAACTCCGAAACTCCGAAACTCCGAAACTCCAAAACACCAAAACTCCAAAACTCCGAAACTCCGAAACTCCAAAACTCCAAAACTCCGAAACTCCGAAACTCCGAAACTCCGAAACTCCAAAACTCCAAAACTCCAAAACTCCGAAACTCCAAAACTCCAAAACTCCGAAACTCCAAAACTCCAAAACTCCAAAACTGCAAAACTCCGAAACTCCGAAACTCCAAAACTCCGAACCTCCAAAACTCCAAAACTCCAAAACTCCGAAACTCCAAAACTCCAAAACTCCAAAACTCCAAAACTCCGAAACTCCAAAATCCAAAACTCCAAAACTCCAAAACTCCAAAACTCCGAAACTCGGAAACTCCAAAACTCCAAAACTCCGAAACTCCATAACTCCAAAACTCCGAAACTCCAAAACTCCAAAACTCCAAAACTCCGAAACTCCGAAACTCCGAAACTCCAAAACTCCAAAACTCCAAAACTCCAAAACTCCGAAACTCCGAAACTCCAAAACTCCAAAACTCTAGAACTCCGAAACTCCAAAACTCCAAAACTCCAAAACTCGGAAACTCCAAAACTCCAAAACTCCGAAACTCCATAACTCCAAAACTCCGAAACTCCAAAACTCCAAAACTCCAAAACTCCGAAACTCCGAAACTCCGAAACTCCAAAACTCCAAAACTCCAAAACTCCGAAACTCCAAAACTCCAAAACTCCAAAACTCCGAAACTCCGAAACTCCGAAACTCCAAAACTCCAAAACTCCAAAACTCCAAAACTCCGAAACTCCGAAACTCCAAAACTCCAAAACTCTAGAACTCCGAAACTCCAAAACTCCAAAACTCCAAAACTCGGAAACTCCAAAACTCCAAAACTCCGAAACTCCATAACTCCAAAACTCCGAAACTCCAAAACTCCAAAACTCCAAAACTCCGAAACTCCGAAACTCCGAAACTCCAAAACTCCAAAACTCCAAAACTCCAAAACTCCGAAACTCCGAAACTCCAAAACTCCAAAACTCTAGAACTCCGAAACTCCAAAACTCCAAAACTCCAAAACTCCAAAACTGCAAAACTCCAAAACTCCAAAACTCCAAAACTCCGAAACTCCAAAACTCCGAAACTCCAAAACTCCGAAACTCCAAAACTCCAAAACTCCAAAACTCCGAAACTCCAAAACTCCGAAACTCCAAAACTCCAAAACTCCGAAACTCCAAAACTCCAAAACTCCAAAACTGCAAAACTCCGAAACTCCGAAACTCCAAAACTCCGAACCTCCAAAACTCCAAAACTCCAAAACTCCGAAACTCCAAAACTCCAAAACTCCAAAACTCCGAAACTCCAAAATCCAAAACTCCAAAACTCCAAAACTCCAAAACTCCGAAACTCGGAAACTCCAAAACTCCAAAACTCCGAAACTCCATAACTCCAAAACTCCGAAACTCCAAAACTCCAAAACTCCAAAACTCCGAAACTCCGAAACTCCGAAACTCCAAAACTCCAAAACTCCAAAACTCCAAAACTCCGAAACTCCGAAACTCCAAAACTCCAAAACTCTAGAACTCCGAAACTCCAAAACTCCAAAACTCCAAAACTCCAAAACTGCAAAACTCCAAAACTCCAAAACTCCAAAACTCCGAAACTCCAAAACTCCGAAACTCCAAAACTCCGAAACTCCAAAACTCCAAAACTCCAAAACTCCAAAACTCCGAAACTCCAAAACTCCAGAACTCCAAAACTCCAAAACTGCAAAACTCCAAAACTCCAAAACTCCGAAACTCCGAAACTCCGAAACTCCAAAACTCCGAAACTCCGAAACTCCAAAACTCCAAAACTCCGAAACTCCGAAACTCCAAAACTCCAAAACTCCGAAACTGCAAAACTCCAAAACTGCAAAACTCCGAAACTCCAAAACTCCAAAACTCCGAAACTCCGAAACTCCGAAACTCCAAAACTCCGAAACTCCGAAACTCCAAAACTCCAAAACTCCAAAACTCCGAAACTCCTAAAACTCCGATACTCCGAAACTCCAAATCTCCAAAACTCCGAAACTCCGAAACTCCGAAACTCCAAAACACCAAAACTCCAAAACTCCGAAACTCCGAAACTCCAAAACTCCAAAACTCCGAAACTCCGAAACTCCGAAACTCCAAAACTCCAAAACTCCAAAACTCCGAAACTCCAAAACTCCAAAACTCCAAAACTCCAAAACTCCGAAACTCCGAAACTCCAAAACTCCAAAACTCCAAAACTCCGAAACTCCAAAACTCCGAAACTCCAAAACTCCAAAACTCCAAAACTCCAAAACTCCAAAACTCCAAAACTCCAAAACTCCGAAACTCCAAAATCCAAAACTCCAAAACTCCAAAACTCCAAAACTCCGAAACTCGGAAACTCCAAAACTCCAAAACTCCGAAACTCCATAACTCCAAAACTCCGAAACTCCAAAACTCCAAAACTCCAAAACTCCGAAACTCCGAAACTCCGAAACTCCAAAACTCCAAAACTCCAAAACTCCAAAACTCCGAAACTCCGAAACTCCAAAACTCCAAAACTCTAGAACTCCGAAACTCCAAAACTCCAAAACTCCAAAACTCCAAAACTCCGAAACTCCATAACTCCAAAACTCCGAAACTCCAAAACTCCAAAACTCCAAAACTCCGAAACTCCGAAACTCCGAAACTCCAAAACTCCAAAACTCCAAAACTCCGAAACTCCAAAACTCCAAAACTCCAAAACTCCGAAACTCCGAAACTCCGAAACTCCAAAACTCCAAAACTCCAAAACTCCAAAACTCCGAAACTCCGAAACTCCAAAACTCCAAAACTCTAGAACTCCGAAACTCCAAAACTCCAAAACTCCAAAACTCGGAAACTCCAAAACTCCAAAACTCCGAAACTCCATAACTCCAAAACTCCGAAACTCCAAAACTCCAAAACTCCAAAACTCCGAAACTCCGAAACTCCGAAACTCCAAAACTCCAAAACTCCAAAACTCCAAAACTCCGAAACTCCGAAACTCCAAAACTCCAAAACTCTAGAACTCCGAAACTCCAAAACTCCAAAACTCCAAAACTCCAAAACTCCAAAACTGCAAAACTCCAAAACTCCAAAACTCCAAAACTCCGAAACTCCAAAACTCCGAAACTCCAAAACTCCGAAACTCCAAAACTCCAAAACTCCAAAACTCCGAAACTCCAAAACTCCGAAACTCCAAAACTCCAAAACTCCGAAACTCCAAAACTCCAAAACTCCAAAACTGCAAAACTCCGAAACTCCGAAACTCCAAAACTCCGAACCTCCAAAACTCCAAAACTCCAAAACTCCGAAACTCCAAAACTCCAAAACTCCAAAACTCCGAAACTCCAAAATCCAAAACTCCAAAACTCCAAAACTCCAAAACTCCGAAACTCGGAAACTCCAAAACTCCAAAACTCCGAAACTCCATAACTCCAAAACTCCGAAACTCCAAAACTCCAAAACTCCAAAACTCCGAAACTCCGAAACTCCGAAACTCCAAAACTCCAAAACTCCAAAACTCCAAAACTCCGAAACTCCGAAACTCCAAAACTCCAAAACTCTAGAACTCCGAAACTCCAAAACTCCAAAACTCCAAAACTGCAAAACTCCAAAACTCCAAAACTCCAAAACTCCGAAACTCCAAAACTCCGAAACTCCAAAACTCCGAAACTCCAAAACTCCAAAACTCCAAAACTCCAAAACTCCGAAACTCCAAAACTCCAGAACTCCAAAACTCCAAAACTGCAAAACTCCAAAACTCCAAAACTCCGAAACTCCGAAACTCCGAAACTCCAAAACTCCGAAACTCCGAAACTCCAAAACTCCAAAACTCCGAAACTCCGAAACTCCAAAACTCCAAAACTCCGAAACTGCAAAACTCCAAAACTGCAAAACTCCGAAACTCCAAAACTCCAAAACTCCGAAACTCCGAAACTCCGAAACTCCAAAACTCCGAAACTCCGAAACTCCAAAACTCCAAAACTCCAAAACTCCGAAACTCCTAAAACTCCGATACTCCGAAACTCCAAATCTCCAAAACTCCGAAACTCCGAAACTCCGAAACTCCGAAACTCCAAAACACCAAAACTCCAAAACTCCGAAACTCCGAAACTCCAAAACTCCAAAACTCCGAAACTCCGAAACTCCGAAACTCCAAAACTCCAAAACTCCAAAACTCCGAAACTCCAAAACTCCAAAACTCCAAAACTCCAAAACTCCGAAACTCCGAAACTCCAAAACTCCAAAACTCCAAAACTCCGAAACTCCAAAACTCCGAAACTCCAAAACTCCAAAACTCCAAAACTCCAAAACTCCAAAACTCCAAAACTCCGAAACTCCAAAACTCCAAAACTCCAAAACTCCAAAACTGCAAAACTCCAAAACTGCAAAACTCCAAAACTCCAAAACTCCGAAACTCCGAAACTCCGAAACTCCAAAACTCCGAAACTCCGAAACTCCAAAACTCCAAAACTCCGAAACTCCGAAACTCCAAAACTCCAAAACTCCGAAACTGCAAAACTCCAAAACTGCAAAACTCCGAAACTCCAAAACTCCAAAACTCCAAAACTCCGAAACTCCGAAACTCCAAAACTCCGAAACTCCGAAACTCCGAAACTCCGAAACTCCAAAACTCCGAAACTCCAAAACTCCGAAAATCCGAAACTCCGAAACTCCAAAACTCCAAAACTCCGAAACTCCAAAACTCCGAAACTCCAAAACTCCAAAACTCCAAAACTCCAAAACTCCGAAACTCCAAAACTCCGAAACTCCAAAACTCCAAAACTCCGAAACTCCGAAACTCCAATACTCCAAAACTCCGAAACTCCAAAACTCCAAAACTCCAAAACTGCAAAACTCCAAAACTCCAAAACTCCGAAACTCCAAAACTCCAAAACTCCGAAACTCCGAAACTCCGAAACTCCAAAACTCCGAAACTCCGAAACTCCGAAACTCCAAAACTCCGAAACTCCAAAACTCCAAAACTCCAAAACTCCGAAACTCCAAAACTCCAAAACTCCAATACTCCGAAACTCCAAAACTCCGAAACTCCGAAACTCCAAAACTCCAAAACTCCGAAACTCCAAAACTCCGAAACTCCGAAACTCCAAAACTCCGAACCTCCAAAACTCCAAAACTCCAAAACTCCGAAACTCCAAAACTCCAAAACTCCAAAACTCCGAAACTCCAAAATCCAAAACTCCAAAACTCCAAAACTCCGAAACTCGGAAACTCCAAAACTCCAAAACTCCGAAACTCCATAACTCCAAAACTCCGAAACTCCAAAACTCCAAAACTCCAAAACTCCGAAACTCCGAAACTCCGAAACTCCAAAACTCCAAAACTCCAAAACTCCAAAACTCCGAAACTCCGAAACTCCAAAACTCCAAAACTCCAAAACTCCAAAACTCCAAAACTCCGAAACTCCAAAACTCCAAAACTCTAGAACTCCGAAACTCCAAAACTCCAAAACTCCAAAGCTCCAAAACTGCAAAACTCCAAAACTCCGAAACTCCAAAACTCCAAAACTCCAAAACTCCGAAACTCCAAAACTCCAGAACTCCAAAACTCCAAAACTGCAAAACTCCAAAACTCCAAAACTCCGAAACTCCGAAACTCCGAAACTCCAAAACTCCGAAACTCCGAAACTCCAAAACTCCAAAACTCCGAAACTCCGAAACTCCAAAACTCCAAAACTCCGAAACTGCAAAACTCCAAAACTGCAAAACTCCGAAACTCCAAAACTCCGAAACTCCAAAACTCCGAAACTCCGAAACTCCAAAACTCCGAAACTCCGAAACTCCAAAACTCCAAAACTCCAAAACTCCGAAACTCCTAAAACTCCGATACTCCGAAACTCCAAAACTCCAAATCTCCAAAACTCCGAAACTCCGAAACTCCGAAACTCCAAAACACCAAAACTCCAAAACTCCGAAACTCCGAAACTCCAAAACTCCAAAACTCCGAAACTCCGAAACTCCGAAACTCCAAAACTCCAAAACTCCAAAACTCCGAAACTCCAAAACTCCAAAACTCCAAAACTCCAAAACTCCAAAACTCCGAAACTCCGAAACTCCAAAACTCCAAAACTCCAAAACTCCGAAACTCCAAAACTCCGAAACTCCAAAACTCCAAAACTCCAAAACTCCAAAACTCCAAAACTCCGAAACTCCAAAACTCCAAAACTCCAAAACTCCAAAACTGCAAAACTCCAAAACTCCAAAACTGCAAAACTCCGAAACTCCGAAACTCCAAAACTCCGAACCTCCAAAACTCCAAAACTCCAAAACTCCGAAACTCCAAAACTCCAAAACTCCAAAACTCCAAAACTCCGAAACTCCAAAATCCAAAACTCCAAAACTCCAAAACTCCAAAACTCCGAAACTCGGAAACTCCAAAACTCCAAAACTCCGAAACTCCATAACTCCAAAACTCCGAAACTCCAAAACTCCAAAACTCCAAAACTCCGAAACTCCGAAACTCCGAAACTCCAAAACTCCAAAACTCCAAAACTCCAAAACTCCGAAACTCCGAAACTCCAAAACTCCAAAACTCTAGAACTCCGAAACTCCAAAACTCCAAAACTCCAAAACTCCAAAACTGCAAAACTCCAAAACTCCAAAACTCCAAAACTCCGAAACTCCAAAACTCCGAAACTCCAAAACTCCGAAACTCCAAAACTCCAAAACTCCAAAACTCCAAAACTCCGAAACTCCAAAACTCCAGAACTCCAAAACTCCAAAACTGCAAAACTCCAAAACTCCAAAACTCCGAAACTCCGAAACTCCGAAACTCCAAAACTCCGAAACTCCGAAACTCCAAAACTCCAAAACTCCGAAACTCCGAAACTCCAAAACTCCAAAACTCCGAAACTGCAAAACTCCAAAACTGCAAAACTCCGAAACTCCAAAACTCCAAAACTCCGAAACTCCGAAACTCCGAAACTCCGAAACTCCAAAACTCCGAAACTCCGAAACTCCAAAACTCCAAAACTCCAAAACTCCGAAACTCCTAAAACTCCGATACTCCGAAACTCCAAAACTCCAAATCTCCAAAACTCCGAAACTCCGAAACTCCGAAACTCCGAAACTCCAAAACACCAAAACTCCAAAACTCCGAAACTCCGAAACTCCAAAACTCCAAAACTCCGAAACTCCGAAACTCCGAAACTCCAAAACTCCAAAACTCCAAAACTCCGAAACTCCAAAACTCCAAAACTCCAAAACTCCAAAACTCCGAAACT
Source organism: Amblyomma mixtum (assembly GCF_055824585.1). NCBI lineage: Eukaryota > Metazoa > Arthropoda > Arachnida > Ixodida > Ixodidae > Amblyomma > Amblyomma mixtum. The sequence goes on along the minus strand of NW_028317651.1, from coordinate 3,377,995 downwards.
CCGAAACTCCAAAACTCCAAAACTCCAAAACTCCGAAACTCCAAAACTCCGAAACTCCAAAACTCCAAAACTCCAAAACTCCAAAACTCCAAAACTCCAAAACTCCGAAACTCCAAAACTCCAAAACTCCAAAACTCCAAAACTGCAAAACTCCAAAACTGCAAAACTCCAAAACTCCAAAACTCCGAAACTCCGAAACTCCGAAACTCCAAAACTCCGAAACTCCGAAACTCCAAAACTCCAAAACTCCGAAACTCCGAAACTCCAAAACTCCAAAACTCCGAAACTGCAAAACTCCAAAACTGCAAAACTCCGAAACTCCAAAACTCCAAAACTCCAAAACTCCGAAACTCCGAAACTCCAAAACTCCGAAACTCCGAAACTCCGAAACTCCAAAACTCCGAAACTCCAAAACTCCGAAAATCCGAAACTCCGAAACTCCAAAACTCCAAAACTCCGAAACTCCAAAACTCCGAAACTCCAAAACTCCAAAACTCCAAAACTCCAAAACTCCGAAACTCCAAAACTCCGAAACTCCAAAACTCCAAAACTCCGAAACTCCGAAACTCCAAAACTCCAAAACTCCGAAACTCCAAAACTCCAAAACTCCAAAACTGCAAAACTCCAAAACTCCAAAACTCCGAAACTCCAAAACTCCAAAACTCCGAAACTCCGAAACTCCGAAACTCCAAAACTCCGAAACTCCGAAACTCCGAAACTCCAAAACTCCGAAACTCCAAAACTCCAAAACTCCAAAACTCCGAAACTCCAAAACTCCAAAACTCCAATACTCCGAAACTCCAAAACTCCGAAACTCCGAAACTCCAAAACTCCAAAACTCCGAAACTCCAAAACTCCGAAACTCCGAAACTCCAAAACTCCGAACCTCCAAAACTCCAAAACTCCAAAACTCCGAAACTCCAAAACTCCAAAACTCCAAAACTCCAAAACTCCGAAACTCCAAAATCCAAAACTCCAAAACTCCAAAACTCCGAAACTCGGAAACTCCAAAACTCCAAAACTCCGAAACTCCATAACTCCAAAACTCCGAAACTCCAAAACTCCAAAACTCCAAAACTCCGAAACTCCGAAACTCCGAAACTCCAAAACTCCAAAACTCCAAAACTCCAAAACTCCGAAACTCCGAAACTCCAAAACTCCAAAACTCCAAAACTCCAAAACTCCAAAACTCCGAAACTCCAAAACTCCAAAACTCTAGAACTCCGAAACTCCAAAACTCCAAAACTCCAAAGCTCCAAAACTGCAAAACTCCAAAACTCCGAAACTCCAAAACTCCAAAACTCCAAAACTCCGAAACTCCAAAACTCCAGAACTCCAAAACTCCAAAACTGCAAAACTCCAAAACTCCAAAACTCCGAAACTCCGAAACTCCGAAACTCCGAAACTCCAAAACTCCGAAACTCCGAAACTCCAAAACTCCAAAACTCCGAAACTCCGAAACTCCAAAACTCCAAAACTCCGAAACTGCAAAACTCCAAAACTGCAAAACTCCGAAACTCCAAAACTCCGAAACTCCAAAACTCCGAAACTCCGAAACTCCAAAACTCCGAAACTCCGAAACTCCAAAACTCCAAAACTCCAAAACTCCAAAACTCCGAAACTCCTAAAACTCCGATACTCCGAAACTCCAAAACTCCAAATCTCCAAAACTCCGAAACTCCGAAACTCCGAAACTCCAAAACACCAAAACTCCAAAACTCCGAAACTCCGAAACTCCAAAACTCCAAAACTCCGAAACTCCGAAACTCCGAAACTCCAAAACTCCAAAACTCCAAAACTCCGAAACTCCAAAACTCCAAAACTCCAAAACTCCAAAACTCCAAAACTCCGAAACTCCGAAACTCCAAAACTCCAAAACTCCGAAACTCCAAAACTCCGAAACTCCAAAACTCCAAAACTCCAAAACTCCAAAACTCCAAAACTCCGAAACTCCAAAACTCCAAAACTCCAAAACTCCAAAACTGCAAAACTCCAAAACTCCAAAACTCCGAAACTCCAAAACTCCAAAACTCCAAAACTGCAAAACTCCAAAACTCCAAAACTCCGAAACTCCAAAACTCCAAAACACCAAAACTCCAAAACTCCGAAACTCCGAAACTCCAAAACTCCAAAACTCTAGAACTCCGAAACTCCAAAACTCCAAAACTGCAAAACTCCGAAACTCCAAAACTCCAAAACTCCAAAACTCCGAAACTCCGAAACTCCGAAACTCCAAAACACCAAAACTCCAAAACTCCGAAACTCCGAAACTCCAAAACTCCAAAACTCCGAAACTCCGAAACTCCGAAACTCCGAAACTCCAAAACTCCAAAACTCCAAAACTCCGAAACTCCAAAACTCCAAAACTCCGAAACTCCAAAACTCCAAAACTCCAAAACTGCAAAACTCCGAAACTCCGAAACTCCAAAACTCCGAACCTCCAAAACTCCAAAACTCCAAAACTCCGAAACTCCAAAACTCCAAAACTCCAAAACTCCAAAACTCCGAAACTCCAAAATCCAAAACTCCAAAACTCCAAAACTCCAAAACTCCGAAACTCGGAAACTCCAAAACTCCAAAACTCCGAAACTCCATAACTCCAAAACTCCGAAACTCCAAAACTCCAAAACTCCAAAACTCCAAAACTCCGAAACTCCGAAACTCCGAAACTCCAAAACTCCAAAACTCCAAAACTCCAAAACTCCGAAACTCCGAAACTCCAAAACTCCAAAACTCTAGAACTCCGAAACTCCAAAACTCCAAAACTCCAAAACTCGGAAACTCCAAAACTCCAAAACTCCGAAACTCCATAACTCCAAAACTCCGAAACTCCAAAACTCCAAAACTCCAAAACTCCGAAACTCCGAAACTCCGAAACTCCAAAACTCCAAAACTCCAAAACTCCGAAACTCCAAAACTCCAAAACTCCAAAACTCCGAAACTCCGAAACTCCGAAACTCCAAAACTCCAAAACTCCAAAACTCCAAAACTCCGAAACTCCGAAACTCCAAAACTCCAAAACTCTAGAACTCCGAAACTCCAAAACTCCAAAACTCCAAAACTCGGAAACTCCAAAACTCCAAAACTCCGAAACTCCATAACTCCAAAACTCCGAAACTCCAAAACTCCAAAACTCCAAAACTCCGAAACTCCGAAACTCCGAAACTCCAAAACTCCAAAACTCCAAAACTCCAAAACTCCGAAACTCCGAAACTCCAAAACTCCAAAACTCTAGAACTCCGAAACTCCAAAACTCCAAAACTCCAAAACTCCAAAACTGCAAAACTCCAAAACTCCAAAACTCCAAAACTCCGAAACTCCAAAACTCCGAAACTCCAAAACTCCGAAACTCCAAAACTCCAAAACTCCAAAACTCCGAAACTCCAAAACTCCGAAACTCCAAAACTCCAAAACTCCGAAACTCCAAAACTCCAAAACTCCAAAACTGCAAAACTCCGAAACTCCGAAACTCCAAAACTCCGAACCTCCAAAACTCCAAAACTCCAAAACTCCGAAACTCCAAAACTCCAAAACTCCAAAACTCCGAAACTCCAAAATCCAAAACTCCAAAACTCCAAAACTCCAAAACTCCGAAACTCGGAAACTCCAAAACTCCAAAACTCCGAAACTCCATAACTCCAAAACTCCGAAACTCCAAAACTCCAAAACTCCAAAACTCCGAAACTCCGAAACTCCGAAACTCCAAAACTCCAAAACTCCAAAACTCCAAAACTCCGAAACTCCGAAACTCCAAAACTCCAAAACTCTAGAACTCCGAAACTCCAAAACTCCAAAACTCCAAAACTCCAAAACTGCAAAACTCCAAAACTCCAAAACTCCAAAACTCCGAAACTCCAAAACTCCGAAACTCCAAAACTCCGAAACTCCAAAACTCCAAAACTCCAAAACTCCAAAACTCCGAAACTCCAAAACTCCAGAACTCCAAAACTCCAAAACTGCAAAACTCCAAAACTCCAAAACTCCGAAACTCCGAAACTCCGAAACTCCAAAACTCCGAAACTCCGAAACTCCAAAACTCCAAAACTCCGAAACTCCGAAACTCCAAAACTCCAAAACTCCGAAACTGCAAAACTCCAAAACTGCAAAACTCCGAAACTCCAAAACTCCAAAACTCCGAAACTCCGAAACTCCGAAACTCCAAAACTCCGAAACTCCGAAACTCCAAAACTCCAAAACTCCAAAACTCCGAAACTCCTAAAACTCCGATACTCCGAAACTCCAAATCTCCAAAACTCCGAAACTCCGAAACTCCGAAACTCCAAAACACCAAAACTCCAAAACTCCGAAACTCCGAAACTCCAAAACTCCAAAACTCCGAAACTCCGAAACTCCGAAACTCCAAAACTCCAAAACTCCAAAACTCCGAAACTCCAAAACTCCAAAACTCCAAAACTCCAAAACTCCGAAACTCCGAAACTCCAAAACTCCAAAACTCCAAAACTCCGAAACTCCAAAACTCCGAAACTCCAAAACTCCAAAACTCCAAAACTCCAAAACTCCAAAACTCCAAAACTCCGAAACTCCAAAACTCCAAAACTCCAAAACTCCAAAACTGCAAAACTCCAAAACTGCAAAACTCCAAAACTCCAAAACTCCGAAACTCCGAAACTCCGAAACTCCAAAACTCCGAAACTCCGAAACTCCAAAACTCCAAAACTCCGAAACTCCGAAACTCCAAAACTCCAAAACTCCGAAACTGCAAAACTCCAAAACTGCAAAACTCCGAAACTCCAAAACTCCAAAACTCCAAAACTCCGAAACTCCGAAACTCCAAAACTCCGAAACTCCGAAACTCCGAAACTCCGAAACTCCAAAACTCCGAAACTCCAAAACTCCGAAAATCCGAAACTCCGAAACTCCAAAACTCCAAAACTCCGAAACTCCAAAACTCCGAAACTCCAAAACTCCAAAACTCCAAAACTCCAAAACTCCGAAACTCCAAAACTCCGAAACTCCAAAACTCCAAAACTCCGAAACTCCGAAACTCCAAAACTCCAAAACTCCGAAACTCCAAAACTCCAAAACTCCAAAACTGCAAAACTCCAAAACTCCAAAACTCCGAAACTCCAAAACTCCAAAACTCCGAAACTCCGAAACTCCGAAACTCCAAAACTCCGAAACTCCGAAACTCCGAAACTCCAAAACTCCGAAACTCCAAAACTCCAAAACTCCAAAACTCCGAAACTCCAAAACTCCAAAACTCCAATACTCCGAAACTCCAAAACTCCGAAACTCCGAAACTCCAAAACTCCAAAACTCCGAAACTCCAAAACTCCGAAACTCCAAAACTCCGAACCTCCAAAACTCCAAAACTCCAAAACTCCGAAACTCCAAAACTCCAAAACTCCAAAACTCCAAAACTCCGAAACTCCAAAATCCAAAACTCCAACACTCCAAAACTCCGAAACTCGGAAACTCCAAAACTCCAAAACTCCGAAACTCCATAACTCCAAAACTCCGAAACTCCAAAACTCCAAAACTCCAAAACTCCGAAACTCCGAAACTCCGAAACTCCAAAACTCCAAAACTCCAAAACTCCAAAACTCCGAAACTCCGAAACTCCAAAACTCCAAAACTCCAAAACTCCAAAAGTCCAAAACTCCGAAACTCCAAAACTCCAAAACTCTAGAACTCCGAAACTCCAAAACTCCAAAACTCCAAAGCTCCAAAACTGCAAAACTCCAAAACTCCGAAACTCCAAAACTCCAAAACTCCAAAACTCCGAAACTCCAAAACTCCAGAACTCCAAAACTCCAAAACTGCAAAACTCCAAAACTCCAAAACTCCGAAACTCCGAAACTCCGAAACTCCAAAACTCCGAAACTCCGAAACTCCAAAACTCCAAAACTCCGAAACTCCGAAACTCCAAAACTCCAAAACTCCGAAACTGCAAAACTCCAAAACTGCAAAACTCCGAAACTCCAAAACTCCGAAACTCCAAAACTCCGAAACTCCGAAACTCCAAAACTCCGAAACTCCGAAACTCCAAAACTCCAAAACTCCAAAACTCCGAAACTCCTAAAACTCCGATACTCCGAAACTCCAAAACTCCAAATCTCCAAAACTCCGAAACTCCGAAACTCCGAAACTCCAAAACACCAAAACTCCAAAACTCCGAAACTCCGAAACTCCAAAACTCCAAAACTCCGAAACTCCGAAACTCCGAAACTCCAAAACTCCAAAACTCCAAAACTCCGAAACTCCAAAACTCCAAAACTCCAAAACTCCAAAACTCCAAAACTCCGAAACTCCGAAACTCCAAAACTCCAAAACTCCAAAACTCCGAAACTCCAAAACTCCGAAACTCCAAAACTCCAAAACTCCAAAACTCCAAAACTCCAAAACTCCGAAACTCCAAAACTCCAAAACTCCAAAACTCCAAAACTGCAAAACTCCAAAACTCCAAAACTCCGAAACTCCAAAACTCCAAAACTCCAAAACTGCAAAACTCCAAAACTCCAAAACTCCGAAACTCCAAAACTCCAAAACACCAAAACTCCAAAACTCCGAAACTCCGAAACTCCAAAACTCCAAAACTCTAGAACTCCGAAACTCCAAAACTCCAAAACTGCAAAACTCCGAAACTCCAAAACTCCAAAACTCCAAAACTCCGAAACTCCGAAACTCCGAAACTCCGAAACTCCAAAACACCAAAACTCCAAAACTCCGAAACTCCGAAACTCCAAAACTCCAAAACTCCGAAACTCCGAAACTCCGAAACTCCGAAACTCCAAAACTCCAAAACTCCAAAACTCCGAAACTCCAAAACTCCAAAACTCCGAAACTCCAAAACTCCAAAACTCCAAAACTGCAAAACTCCGAAACTCCGAAACTCCAAAACTCCGAACCTCCAAAACTCCAAAACTCCAAAACTCCGAAACTCCAAAACTCCAAAACTCCAAAACTCCAAAACTCCGAAACTCCAAAATCCAAAACTCCAAAACTCCAAAACTCCAAAACTCCGAAACTCGGAAACTCCAAAACTCCAAAACTCCGAAACTCCATAACTCCAAAACTCCGAAACTCCAAAACTCCAAAACTCCAAAACTCCGAAACTCCGAAACTCCGAAACTCCAAAACTCCAAAACTCCAAAACTCCAAAACTCCGAAACTCCGAAACTCCAAAACTCCAAAACTCTAGAACTCCGAAACTCCAAAACTCCAAAACTCCAAAACTCGGAAACTCCAAAACTCCAAAACTCCGAAACTCCATAACTCCAAAACTCCGAAACTCCAAAACTCCAAAACTCCAAAACTCCGAAACTCCGAAACTCCGAAACTCCAAAACTCCAAAACTCCAAAACTCCAAAACTCCGAAACTCCGAAACTCCAAAACTCCAAAACTCTAGAACTCCGAAACTCCAAAACTCCAAAACTCCAAAACTCCAAAACTGCAAAACTCCAAAACTCCAAAACTCCAAAACTCCGAAACTCCAAAACTCCGAAACTCCAAAACTCCGAAACTCCAAAACTCCAAAACTCCAAAACTCCAAAACTCCGAAACTCCAAAACTCCAGAACTCCAAAACTCCAAAACTGCAAAACTCCAAAACTCCAAAACTCCGAAACTCCGAAACTCCGAAACTCCAAAACTCCGAAACTCCGAAACTCCAAAACTCCAAAACTCCGAAACTCCGAAACTCCAAAACTCCAAAACTCCGAAACTGCAAAACTCCAAAACTGCAAAACTCCGAAACTCCAAAACTCCAAAACTCCGAAACTCCGAAACTCCGAAACTCCAAAACTCCGAAACTCCGAAACTCCAAAACTCCAAAACTCCAAAACTCCGAAACTCCTAAAACTCCGATACTCCGAAACTCCAAAACTCCAAATCTCCAAAACTCCGAAACTCCGAAACTCCGAAACTCCGAAACTCCAAAACACCAAAACTCCAAAACTCCGAAACTCCGAAACTCCAAAACTCCAAAACTCCGAAACTCCGAAACTCCGAAACTCCAAAACTCCAAAACACAAAAACTCCGAAACTCCAAAACTCCAAAACTCCAAAACTCCAAAACTCCGAAACTCCGAAACTCCAAAACTCCAAAACTCCAAAACTCCAAAACTCCGAAACTCCAAAACTCCGAAACTCCAAAACTCCAAAACTCCAAAACTCCAAAACTCCAAAACTCCGAAACTCCAAAACTCCAAAACTCCAAAACTCCAAAACTGCAAAACTCCAAAACTGCAAAACTCCAAAACTCCAAAACTCCGAAACTCCGAAACTCCGAAACTCCAAAACTCCGAAACTCCGAAACTCCAAAACTCCAAAACTCCGAAACTCCGAAACTCCAAAACTCCAAAACTCCGAAACTGCAAAACTCCAAAACTGCAAAACTCCGAAACTCCAAAACTCCAAAACTCCAAAACTCCGAAACTCCGAAACTCCAAAACTCCGAAACTCCGAAACTCCGAAACTCCAAAACTCCGAAACTCCAAAACTCCGAAAATCCGAAACTCCGAAACTCCAAAACTCCAAAACTCCGAAACTCCAAAACTCCGAAACTCCAAAACTCCAAAACTCCAAAACTCCAAAACTCCGAAACTCCAAAACTCCGAAACTCCCAAACTCCAAAACTCCGAAACTCCGAAACTCCAAAACTCCAAAACTCCGAAACTCCAAAACTCCAAAACTCCAAAACTGCAAAACTCCAAAACTCCAAAACTCCGAAACTCCAAAACTCCAAAACTCCGAAACTCCGAAACTCCGAAACTCCAAAACTCCGAAACTCCGAAACTCCAAAACTCCGAAACTCCAAAACTCCAAAACTCCAAAACTCCGAAACTCCAAAACTCCAAAACTCCAATACTCCGAAACTCCAAAACTCCGAAACTCCGAAACTCCAAAACTCCAAAACTCCGAAACTCCAAAACTCCGAAACTCCGAAACTCCAAAACTCCGAACCTCCAAAACTCCAAAACTCCAAAACTCCGAAACTCCAAAACTCCAAAACTCCAAAACTCCAAAACTCCGAAACTCCAAAATCCAAAACTCCAAAACTCCGAAACTCGGAAACTCCAAAACTCCAAAACTCCGAAACTCCATAACTCCAAAACTCCGAAACTCCAAAACTCCAAAACTCCAAAACTCCGAAACTCCGAAACTCCAAAATCCAAAACTCCAAAACTCCAAAACTCCAAAACTCCGAAACTCGGAAACTCCAAAACTCCAAAACTCCGAAACTCCATAACTCCAAAACTCCGAAACTCCAAAACTCCAAAACTCCAAAACTCCGAAACTCCGAAACTCCGAAACTCCAAAACTCCAAAACTCCAAAACTCCAAAACTCCGAAACTCCGAAACTCCAAAACTCCAAAACACCAAAACTCCAAAACTCCGAAACTCCGAAACTCCGAAACTCCAAAACTCCAAAACTCTAGAACTCCGAAACTCCAAAACTCCAAAACTGCAAAACTCCGAAACTCCAAAACTCCAAAACTCCAAAACTCCGAAACTCCGAAACTCCGAAACTCCGAAACTCCAAAACACCAAAACTCCAAAACTCCGAAACTCCGAAACTCCAAAACTCCAAAACTCCGAAACTCCGAAACTCCGAAACTCCGAAACTCCAAAACTCCAAAACTCCAAAACTCCGAAACTCCAAAACTCCAAAACTCCGAAACTCCAAAACTCCAAAACTCCAAAACTGCAAAACTCCGAAACTCCGAAACTCCAAAACTCCGAACCTCCAAAACTCCAAAACTCCAAAACTCCGAAACTCCAAAACTCCAAAACTCCAAAACTCCGAAACTCCAAAATTCAAAACTCCAAAACTCCAAAACTCCAAAACTCCGAAACTCGGAAACTCCAAAACTCCAAAACTCCGAAACTCCATAACTCCAAAACTCCGAAACTCCAAAACTCCAAAACTCCAAAACTCCGAAACTCCGAAACTCCGAAACTCCAAAACTCCAAAACTCCAAAACTCCAAAACTCCGAAACTCCGAAACTCCAAAACTCCAAAACTCTAGAACTCCGAAACTCCAAAACTCCAAAACTCCAAAACTCCAAAACTGCAAAACTCCAAAACTCCAAAACTCCAAAACTCCGAAACTCCAAAACTCCGAAACTCCAAAACTCCGAAACTCCAAAACTCCAAAACTCCAAAACTCCAAAACTCCGAAACTCCAAAACTCCAGAACTCCAAAACTCCAAAACTGCAAAACTCCAAAACTCCAAAACTCCGAAACTCCGAAACTCCGAAACTCCAAAACTCCGAAACTCCGAAACTCCAAAACTCCAAAACTCCGAAACTCCGAAACTCCAAAACTCCAAAACTCCGAAACTGCAAAACTCCAAAACTGCAAAACTCCGAAACTCCAAAACTCCAAAACTCCGAAACTCCGAAACTCCGAAACTCCAAAACTCCGAAACTCCGAAACTCCAAAACTCCAAAACTCCAAAACTCCGAAACTCCTAAAACTCCGATACTCCGAAACTCCAAAACTCCAAATCTCCAAAACTCCGAAACTCCGAAACTCCGAAACTCCGAAACTCCAAAACACCAAAACTCCAAAACTCCGAAACTCCGAAACTCCAAAACTCCAAAACTCCGAAACTCCGAAACTCCGAAACTCCAAAACTCCAAAACTCCAAAACTCCAAAACTCCGAAACTCCAAAACTCCAAAACTCCAAAACTCCGAAACTCCGAAACTCCAAAACTCCAAAACTCCAAAACTCCGAAACTCCAAAACTCCGAAACTCCAAAACTCCAAAACTCCCAAACTCCAAAACTCCAAAACTCCAAAACTCCGAAACTCCAAAACTCCAAAACTCCAAAACTCCAAAACTGCAAAACTCCAAAACTGCAAAACTCCAAAACTCCAAAACTCCGAAACTCCGAAACTCCGAAACTCCAAAACTCCGAAACTCCGAAACTCCAAAACTCCAAAACTCCGAAACTCCGAAACTCCAAAACTCCAAAACTCCGAAACTGCAAAACTCCAAAACTGCAAAACTCCGAAACTCCAAAACTCCAAAACTCCAAAACTCCGAAACTCCGAAACTCCAAAACTCCGAAACTCCGAAACTCCAAAACTCCAAAACTCCAAAACTCCGAAACTCCTAAAACTCCGATACTCCGAAACTCCAAAACTCCAAAACTCCAAAACTCCGAAACTCCGAAACTCCGAAACTCCGAAACTCCAAAACTCCGAAACTCCGAAACTCCGAAACTCCAAAACTCCAAAACTCCAAAACTCCAAAACTCCGAAACTCCGAAACTCCAAAACTCCAAAACTCTAGAACTCCGAAACTCCAAAACTCCAAAACTCCAAAACTCGGAAACTCCAAAACTCCAAAACTCCGAAACTCCATAACTCCAAAACTCCGAAACTCCAAAACTCCAAAACTCCAAAACTCCGAAACTCCGAAACTCCGAAACTCCAAAACTCCAAAACTCCAAAACTCCAAAACTCCGAAACTCCGAAACTCCAAAACTCCAAAACTCTAGAACTCCGAAACTCCAAAACTCCAAAACTCCAAAACTCCAAAACTGCAAAACTCCAAAACTCCAAAACTCCAAAACTCCGAAACTCCAAAACTCCGAAACTCCAAAACTCCGAAACTCCAAAACTCCAAAACTCCAAAACTCCAAAACTCCGAAACTCCAAAACTCCAGAACTCCAAAACTCCAAAACTGCAAAACTCCAAAACTCCAAAACTCCGAAACTCCGAAACTCCGAAACTCCAAAACTCCGAAACTCCGAAACTCCAAAACTCCAAAACTCCGAAACTCCGAAACTCCAAAACTCCAAAACTCCGAAACTGCAAAACTCCAAAACTGCAAAACTCCGAAACTCCAAAACTCCAAAACTCCGAAACTCCGAAACTCCGAAACTCCAAAACTCCGAAACTCCGAAACTCCAAAACTCCAAAACTCCAAAACTCCGAAACTCCTAAAACTCCGATACTCCGAAACTCCAAAACTCCAAATCTCCAAAACTCCGAAACTCCGAAACTCCGAAACTCCGAAACTCCAAAACACCAAAACTCCAAAACTCCGAAACTCCGAAACTCCAAAACTCCAAAACTCCGAAACTCCGAAACTCCGAAACTCCAAAACTCCAAAACACAAAAACTCCGAAACTCCAAAACTCCAAAACTCCAAAACTCCAAAACTCCGAAACTCCGAAACTCCAAAACTCCAAAACTCCAAAACTCCAAAACTCCGAAACTCCAAAACTCCGAAACTCCAAAACTCCAAAACTCCAAAACTCCAAAACTCCAAAACTCCGAAACTCCAAAACTCCAAAACTCCAAAACTCCAAAACTGCAAAACTCCAAAACTGCAAAACTCCAAAACTCCAAAACTCCGAAACTCCGAAACTCCGAAACTCCAAAACTCCGAAACTCCGAAACTCCAAAACTCCAAAACTCCGAAACTCCGAAACTCCAAAACTCCAAAACTCCGAAACTGCAAAACTCCAAAACTGCAAAACTCCGAAACTCCAAAACTCCAAAACTCCAAAACTCCGAAACTCCGAAACTCCAAAACTCCGAAACTCCGAAACTCCGAAACTCCAAAACTCCGAAACTCCAAAACTCCGAAAATCCGAAACTCCGAAACTCCAAAACTCCAAAACTCCGAAACTCCAAAACTCCGAAACTCCAAAACTCCAAAACTCCAAAACTCCAAAACTCCGAAACTCCAAAACTCCGAAACTCCCAAACTCCAAAACTCCGAAACTCCGAAACTCCAAAACTCCAAAACTCCGAAACTCCAAAACTCCAAAACTCCAAAACTGCAAAACTCCAAAACTCCAAAACTCCGAAACTCCAAAACTCCAAAACTCCGAAACTCCGAAACTCCGAAACTCCAAAACTCCGAAACTCCGAAACTCCAAAACTCCGAAACTCCAAAACTCCAAAACTCCAAAACTCCGAAACTCCAAAACTCCAAAACTCCAATACTCCGAAACTCCAAAACTCCGAAACTCCGAAACTCCAAAACTCCAAAACTCCGAAACTCCAAAACTCCGAAACTCCGAAACTCCAAAACTCCGAACCTCCAAAACTCCAAAACTCCAAAACTCCGAAACTCCAAAACTCCAAAACTCCAAAACTCCAAAACTCCGAAACTCCAAAATCCAAAACTCCAAAACTCCGAAACTCGGAAACTCCAAAACTCCAAAACTCCGAAACTCCATAACTCCAAAACTCCGAAACTCCAAAACTCCAAAACTCCAAAACTCCGAAACTCCGAAACTCCAAAATCCAAAACTCCAAAACTCCAAAACTCCAAAACTCCGAAACTCGGAAACTCCAAAACTCCAAAACTCCGAAACTCCATAACTCCAAAACTCCGAAACTCCAAAACTCCAAAACTCCAAAACTCCGAAACTCCGAAACTCCGAAACTCCAAAACTCCAAAACTCCAAAACTCCAAAACTCCGAAACTCCGAAACTCCAAAACTCCAAAACACCAAAACTCCAAAACTCCGAAACTCCGAAACTCCGAAACTCCAAAACTCCAAAACTCTAGAACTCCGAAACTCCAAAACTCCAAAACTGCAAAACTCCGAAACTCCAAAACTCCAAAACTCCAAAACTCCGAAACTCCGAAACTCCGAAACTCCGAAACTCCAAAACACCAAAACTCCAAAACTCCGAAACTCCGAAACTCCAAAACTCCAAAACTCCGAAACTCCGAAACTCCGAAACTCCGAAACTCCAAAACTCCAAAACTCCAAAACTCCGAAACTCCAAAACTCCAAAACTCCGAAACTCCAAAACTCCAAAACTCCAAAACTGCAAAACTCCGAAACTCCGAAACTCCAAAACTCCGAACCTCCAAAACTCCAAAACTCCAAAACTCCGAAACTCCAAAACTCCAAAACTCCAAAACTCCGAAACTCCAAAATTCAAAACTCCAAAACTCCAAAACTCCAAAACTCCGAAACTCGGAAACTCCAAAACTCCAAAACTCCGAAACTCCATAACTCCAAAACTCCGAAACTCCAAAACTCCAAAACTCCAAAACTCCGAAACTCCGAAACTCCGAAACTCCAAAACTCCAAAACTCCAAAACTCCAAAACTCCGAAACTCCGAAACTCCAAAACTCCAAAACTCTAGAACTCCGAAACTCCAAAACTCCAAAACTCCAAAACTCCAAAACTGCAAAACTCCAAAACTCCAAAACTCCAAAACTCCGAAACTCCAAAACTCCGAAACTCCAAAACTCCGAAACTCCAAAACTCCAAAACTCCAAAACTCCAAAACTCCGAAACTCCAAAACTCCAGAACTCCAAAACTCCAAAACTGCAAAACTCCAAAACTCCAAAACTCCGAAACTCCGAAACTCCGAAACTCCAAAACTCCGAAACTCCGAAACTCCAAAACTCCAAAACTCCGAAACTCCGAAACTCCAAAACTCCAAAACTCCGAAACTGCAAAACTCCAAAACTGCAAAACTCCGAAACTCCAAAACTCCAAAACTCCGAAACTCCGAAACTCCGAAACTCCAAAACTCCGAAACTCCGAAACTCCAAAACTCCAAAACTCCAAAACTCCGAAACTCCTAAAACTCCGATACTCCGAAACTCCAAAACTCCAAATCTCCAAAACTCCGAAACTCCGAAACTCCGAAACTCCGAAACTCCAAAACACCAAAACTCCAAAACTCCGAAACTCCGAAACTCCAAAACTCCAAAACTCCGAAACTCCGAAACTCCGAAACTCCAAAACTCCAAAACTCCAAAACTCCAAAACTCCGAAACTCCAAAACTCCAAAACTCCAAAACTCCGAAACTCCGAAACTCCAAAACTCCAAAACTCCAAAACTCCGAAACTCCAAAACTCCGAAACTCCAAAACTCCAAAACTCCCAAACTCCAAAACTCCAAAACTCCAAAACTCCGAAACTCCAAAACTCCAAAACTCCAAAACTCCAAAACTGCAAAACTCCAAAACTGCAAAACTCCAAAACTCCAAAACTCCGAAACTCCGAAACTCCGAAACTCCAAAACTCCGAAACTCCGAAACTCCAAAACTCCAAAACTCCGAAACTCCGAAACTCCAAAACTCCAAAACTCCGAAACTGCAAAACTCCAAAACTGCAAAACTCCGAAACTCCAAAACTCCAAAACTCCAAAACTCCGAAACTCCGAAACTCCAAAACTCCGAAACTCCGAAACTCCAAAACTCCAAAACTCCAAAACTCCGAAACTCCTAAAACTCCGATACTCCGAAACTCCAAAACTCCAAAACTCCAAAACTCCGAAACTCCGAAACTCCGAAACTCCGAAACTCCAAAACACCAAAACTCCAAAACTCCGAAACTCCGAAACTCCAAAACTCCAAAACTCCAAAACTCCGAAACTCCGAAACTCCGAAACTCCGAAACTCCAAAACTCCAAAACTCCAAAACTCCGAAACTCCAAAACTCCAAAACTCCAAAACTCCAAAACTCCGAAACTCCGAAACTCCAAAACTCCAAAACTCCAAAACTCCAAAACTCCGAAACTCCGAAACTCCAAAACTCCAAAACTCCAAAACTCCAAAACTCCAAAACTCCGAAACTCCAAAACTCCAAAACTCCAAAACTCCAAAACTGCAAAACTCCAAAACTCCAAAACTCCGAAACTCCAAAACTCCAAAACTCCGAAACTCCGAAACTCCAAAACTCCGAAACTCCGAAACTCCGAAACTCCAAAACTCCGAAACTCCAAAACTCCGAAACTCCGAAACTCCGAAACTCCAAAACTCCAAAACTCCGAAACTCAAAAACTCCGAAACTCCAAAACTCCAAAACTCCAAAACTCCAAAACTCCGAAACTCCAAAACTCCGAAACTCCAAAACTCCAAAACTCCGAAACTCCGAAACTCCAAAACTCCAAAACTCCGAAACTCCAAAACTCCAAAACTCCAAAACTGCAAAACTCCAAAACTGCAAAACTCCGAAACTCCAATACTCCAAAACTCCGAAACTCCGAAACTCCGAAACTCCGAAACTCCAAAACTCCAAAACTCCAAAACTCCGAAACTCCGAAACTCCGAAACTCCAAAACTCCGAAACTCCAAAACTCCAAAACTCCAAAACTCCGAAACTCCAAAACTCCAATACTCCGAAACTCCAAAACTCCGAAACTCCGAAACTCCAAAACTCCAAAACTCCGAAACTCCAAAACTCCGAAACTCCGAAACTCCAAAACTCCGAACCTCCAAAACTCCAAAACTCCAAAACTCCGAAACTCCAAAACTCCAAAACTCCAAAACTCCAAAACTCCGAAACTCCAAAATCCAAAACTCCAAAACTCCAAAACTCCAAAACTCCGAAACTCGGAAACTCCAAAACTCCAAAACTCCGAAACTCCATAACTCCAAAACTCCGAAACTCCAAAACTCCAAAACTCCAAAACTCCAAAACTCCGAAACTCCGAAACTCCGAAACTCCAAAACTCCAAAACTCCAAAACTCCAAAACTCCGAAACTCCGAAACTCCAAAACTCCAAAACTCCAAAACTCCAAAACTCCGAAACTCCGAAACTCCAAAACTCCAAAACTCTAGAACTCCGAAACTCCAAAACTCCAAAACTCCAAAACTCCAAAACTGCAAAACTCCAAAACTCCGAAACTCCAAAACTCCAAAACTCCAAAACTCCAAAACTCCGAAACTCCAAAACTCCAGAACTCCAAAACTCCAAAACTGCAAAACTCCAAAACTCCAAAACTCCGAAACTCCGAAACTCCGAAACTCCGAAACTCCAAAACTCCGAAACTCCGAAACTCCAAAACTCCAAAACTCCGAAACTCCGAAACTCCAAAACTCCAAAACTCCGAAACTGCAAAACTCCAAAACTGCAAAACTCCGAAACTCCAAAACTCCAAAACTCCAAAACTCCGAAACTCCGAAACTCCAAAACCCCGAAACTCCGAAACTCCGAAACTCCAAAACTCCAAAACTCCAAAACTCCAAAACTCCAAAACTCCGAAACTCCTAAAACTCCGATACTCCGAAACTCCAAAACTCCAAATCTCCAAAACTCCGAAACTCCGAAACTCCGAAACTCCAAAACACCAAAACTCCAAAACTCCAAAACTCCGAAACTCCGAAACTCCAAAACTCCAAAACTCCGAAACTCCGAAACTCCGAAACTCCGAAACTCCAAAACTCCAAAACTCCAAAACTCCGAAACTCCAAAACTCCAAAACTCCAAAACTCCAAAACTCCAAAACTCCGAAACTCCGAAACTCCAAAACTCCAAAACTCCAAAACTCCAAAACTGCAAAACTCCAAAACTCCAAAACTCCGAAACTCCAAAACTCCAAAACTCCGAAACTCCGAAACTCCAAAACTCCGAAACTCCGAAACTCCGAAACTCCAAAACTCCGAAACTCCAAAACTCCGAAAATCCGAAACTCCGAAACTCCAAAACTCCAAAACTCCGAAACTCCAAAACTCCGAAACTCCAAAACTCCAAAACTCCAAAACTCCAAAACTCCGAAACTCCAAAACTCCGAAACTCCAAAACTCCAAAACTCCGAAACTCCGAAACTCCAAAACTCCAAAACTCCGAAACTCCAAAACTCCAAAACTCCAAAACTGCAAAACTCCAAAACTCCAAAACTCCGAAACTCCAAAACTCCAAAACTCCGAAACTCCGAAACTCCGAAACTCCAAAACTCCGAAACTCCGAAACTCCGAAACTCCAAAACTCCGAAACTCCAAAACTCCAAAACTCCAAAACTCCGAAACTCCAAAACTCCAAAACTCCAATACTCCGAAACTCCAAAACTCCGAAACTCCGAAACTCCAAATCTCCAAAACTCCGAAACTCCAAAACTCCGAAACTCCGAAACTCCAAAACTCCGAACCTCCAAAACTCCAAAACTCCAAAACTCCGAAACTCCAAAACTCCAAAACTCCAAAACTCCAAAACTCCGAAACTCCAAAATCCAAAACTCCAAAACTCCAAAACTCCGAAACTCGGAAACTCCAAAACTCCAAAACTCCGAAACTCCATAACTCCAAAACTCCGAAACTCCAAAACTCCAAAACTCCAAAACTCCGAAACTCCGAAACTCCGAAACTCCAAAACTCCAAAACTCCAAAACTCCAAAACTCCGAAACTCCGAAACTCCAAAACTCCAAAACTCCAAAACTCCAAAACTCCAAAACTCCGAAACTCCGAAACTCCAAAACTCCAAAACTCTAGAACTCCGAAACTCCAAAACTCCAAAACTCCAAAGCTCCAAAACTGCAAAACTCCAAAACTCCGAAACTCCAAAACTCCAAAACTCCAAAACTCCGAAACTCCAAAACTCCAGAACTCCAAAACTCCAAAACTCCAAAACTCCGAAACTCCAAAACTCCGAAACTCCAAAACTCCAAAACTCCAAAACTCCAAAACTCCGAAACTCCAAAACTCCGAAACTCCCAAACTCCAAAACTCCGAAACTCCGAAACTCCAAAACTCCAAAACTCCGAAACTCCAAAACTCCAAAACTCCAAAACTCCAAAACTCCGAAACTCCGAAACTCCAAAACTCCAAAACTCCAAAACTCCAAAACTCCAAAACTCCGAAACTCCGAAACTCCAAAACTCCAAAACTCTAGAACTCCGAAACTCCAAAACTCCAAAACTCCAAAGCTCCAAAACTGCAAAACTCCAAAACTCCGAAACTCCAAAACTCCAAAACTCCAAAACTCCAAAACTCCGAAACTCCGAAACTCCAAAACTCCAAAACTCCAAAACTCCAAAACTCCGAAACTCCAAAACTCCGAAACTCCAAAACTCCAAAACTCCAAAACTCCAAAACTCCAAAACTCCGAAACTCCAAAACTCCAAAACTCCAAAACTCCAAAACTGCAAAACTCCAAAACTGCAAAACTCCAAAACTCCAAAACTCCGAAACTCCGAAACTCCGAAACTCCAAAACTCCGAAACTCCGAAACTCCAAAACTCCAAAACTCCGAAACTCCGAAACTCCAAAACTCCAAAACTCCGAAACTGCAAAACTCCAAAACTGCAAAACTCCGAAACTCCAAAACTCCAAAACTCCAAAACTCCGAAACTCCGAAACTCCAAAACTCCAAAACTCCAATACTCCGAAACTCCAAAACTCCGAAACTCCGAAACTCCAAAACTCCAAAACTCCGAAACTCCAAAACTCCGAAACTCCGAAACTCCAAAACTCCGAACCTCCAAAACTCCAAAACTCCAAAACTCCGAAACTCCAAAACTCCAAAACTCCAAAACTCCAAAACTCCGAAACTCCAAAATCCAAAACTCCAAAACTCCGAAACTCGGAAACTCCAAAACTCCAAAACTCCGAAACTCCATAACTCCAAAACTCCGAAACTCCAAAACTCCAAAACTCCAAAACTCCGAAACTCCGAAACTCCAAAATCCAAAACTCCAAAACTCCAAAACTCCAAAACTCCGAAACTCGGAAACTCCAAAACTCCAAAACTCCGAAACTCCATAACTCCAAAACTCCGAAACTCCAAAACTCCAAAACTCCAAAACTCCGAAACTCCGAAACTCCGAAACTCCAAAACTCCAAAACTCCAAAACTCCAAAACTCCGAAACTCCGAAACTCCAAAACTCCAAAACACCAAAACTCCAAAACTCCGAAACTCCGAAACTCCGAAACTCCAAAACTCCAAAACTCTAGAACTCCGAAACTCCAAAACTCCAAAACTGCAAAACTCCGAAACTCCAAAACTCCAAAACTCCAAAACTCCGAAACTCCGAAACTCCGAAACTCCGAAACTCCAAAACACCAAAACTCCAAAACTCCGAAACTCCGAAACTCCAAAACTCCAAAACTCCGAAACTCCGAAACTCCGAAACTCCGAAACTCCAAAACTCCAAAACTCCAAAACTCCGAAACTCCAAAACTCCAAAACTCCGAAACTCCAAAACTCCAAAACTCCAAAACTGCAAAACTCCGAAACTCCGAAACTCCAAAACTCCGAACCTCCAAAACTCCAAAACTCCAAAACTCCGAAACTCCAAAACTCCAAAACTCCAAAACTCCGAAACTCCAAAATCCAAAACTCCAAAACTCCAAAACTCCAAAACTCCGAAACTCGGAAACTCCAAAACTCCAAAACTCCGAAACTCCATAACTCCAAAACTCCGAAACTCCAAAACTCCAAAACTCCAAAACTCCGAAACTCCGAAACTCCGAAACTCCAAAACTCCAAAACTCCAAAACTCCAAAACTCCGAAACTCCGAAACTCCAAAACTCCAAAACTCTAGAACTCCGAAACTCCAAAACTCCAAAACTCCAAAACTCCAAAACTGCAAAACTCCAAAACTCCAAAACTCCAAAACTCCGAAACTCCAAAACTCCGAAACTCCAAAACTCCGAAACTCCAAAACTCCAAAACTCCAAAACTCCAAAACTCCGAAACTCCAAAACTCCAGAACTCCAAAACTCCAAAACTGCAAAACTCCAAAACTCCAAAACTCCGAAACTCCGAAACTCCGAAACTCCAAAACTCCGAAACTCCGAAACTCCAAAACTCCAAAACTCCGAAACTCCGAAACTCCAAAACTCCAAAACTCCGAAACTGCAAAACTCCAAAACTGCAAAACTCCGAAACTCCAAAACTCCAAAACTCCGAAACTCCGAAACTCCGAAACTCCAAAACTCCGAAACTCCGAAACTCCAAAACTCCAAAACTCCAAAACTCCGAAACTCCTAAAACTCCGATACTCCGAAACTCCAAAACTCCAAATCTCCAAAACTCCGAAACTCCGAAACTCCGAAACTCCGAAACTCCAAAACACCAAAACTCCAAAACTCCGAAACTCCGAAACTCCAAAACTCCAAAACTCCGAAACTCCGAAACTCCGAAACTCCAAAACTCCAAAACTCCAAAACTCCGAAACTCCAAAACTCCAAAACTCCAAAACTCCAAAACTCCGAAACTCCGAAACTCCAAAACTCCAAAACTCCAAAACTCCGAAACTCCAAAACTCCGAAACTCCAAAACTCCAAAACTCCCAAACTCCAAAACTCCAAAACTCCAAAACTCCGAAACTCCAAAACTCCAAAACTCCAAAACTCCAAAACTGCAAAACTCCAAAACTGCAAAACTCCAAAACTCCAAAACTCCGAAACTCCGAAACTCCGAAACTCCAAAACTCCGAAACTCCGAAACTCCAAAACTCCAAAACTCCGAAACTCCGAAACTCCAAAACTCCAAAACTCCGAAACTGCAAAACTCCAAAACTGCAAAACTCCGAAACTCCAAAACTCCAAAACTCCAAAACTCCGAAACTCCGAAACTCCAAAACTCCGAAACTCCGAAACTCCAAAACTCCAAAACTCCAAAACTCCGAAACTCCTAAAACTCCGATACTCCGAAACTCCAAAACTCCAAAACTCCAAAACTCCGAAACTCCGAAACTCCGAAACTCCGAAACTCCAAAACACCAAAACTCCAAAACTCCGAAACTCCGAAACTCCAAAACTCCAAAACTCCGAAACTCCGAAACTCCGAAACTCCGAAACTCCAAAACTCCAAAACTCCAAAACTCCGAAACTCCAAAACTCCAAAACTCCAAAACTCCAAAACTCCGAAACTCCGAAACTCCAAAACTCCAAAACTCCAAAACTCCAAAACTCCGAAACTCCGAAACTCCAAAACTCCAAAACTCCAAAACTCCAAAACTCCAAAACTCCGAAACTCCAAAACTCCAAAACTCCAAAACTCCAAAACTGCAAAACTCCAAAACTCCAAAACTCCGAAACTCCAAAACTCCAAAACTCCGAAACTCCGAAACTCCAAAACTCCGAAACTCCGAAACTCCGAAACTCCAAAACTCCGAAACTCCAAAACTCCGAAACTCCGAAACTCCGAAACTCCAAAACTCCAAAACTCCGAAACTCAAAAACTCCGAAACTCCAAAACTCCAAAACTCCAAAACTCCAAAACTCCGAAACTCCAAAACTCCGAAACTCCAAAACTCCAAAACTCCGAAACTCCGAAACTCCAAAACTCCAAAACTCCGAAACTCCAAAACTCCAAAACTCCAAAACTGCAAAACTCCAAAACTGCAAAACTCCGAAACTCCAATACTCCAAAACTCCGAAACTCCGAAACTCCGAAACTCCGAAACTCCAAAACTCCAAAACTCCAAAACTCCGAAACTCCGAAACTCCGAAACTCCAAAACTCCGAAACTCCAAAACTCCAAAACTCCAAAACTCCGAAACTCCAAAACTCCAATACTCCGAAACTCCAAAACTCCGAAACTCCGAAACTCCAAAACTCCAAAACTCCGAAACTCCAAAACTCCGAAACTCCGAAACTCCAAAACTCCGAACCTCCAAAACTCCAAAACTCCAAAACTCCGAAACTCCAAAACTCCAAAACTCCAAAACTCCAAAACTCCGAAACTCCAAAATCCAAAACTCCAAAACTCCAAAACTCCAAAACTCCGAAACTCGGAAACTCCAAAACTCCAAAACTCCGAAACTCCATAACTCCAAAACTCCGAAACTCCAAAACTCCAAAACTCCAAAACTCCAAAACTCCGAAACTCCGAAACTCCGAAACTCCAAAACTCCAAAACTCCAAAACTCCAAAACTCCGAAACTCCGAAACTCCAAAACTCCAAAACTCCAAAACTCCAAAACTCCGAAACTCCGAAACTCCAAAACTCCAAAACTCTAGAACTCCGAAACTCCAAAACTCCAAAACTCCAAAACTCCAAAACTGCAAAACTCCAAAACTCCGAAACTCCAAAACTCCAAAACTCCAAAACTCCAAAACTCCGAAACTCCAAAACTCCAGAACTCCAAAACTCCAAAACTGCAAAACTCCAAAACTCCAAAACTCCGAAACTCCGAAACTCCGAAACTCCGAAACTCCAAAACTCCGAAACTCCGAAACTCCAAAACTCCAAAACTCCGAAACTCCGAAACTCCAAAACTCCAAAACTCCGAAACTGCAAAACTCCAAAACTGCAAAACTCCGAAACTCCAAAACTCCAAAACTCCAAAACTCCGAAACTCCGAAACTCCAAAACTCCGAAACTCCGAAACTCCGAAACTCCAAAACTCCAAAACTCCAAAACTCCAAAACTCCAAAACTCCGAAACTCCTAAAACTCCGATACTCCGAAACTCCAAAACTCCAAATCTCCAAAACTCCGAAACTCCGAAACTCCGAAACTCCAAAACACCAAAACTCCAAAACTCCAAAACTCCGAAACTCCGAAACTCCAAAACTCCAAAACTCCGAAACTCCGAAACTCCGAAACTCCGAAACTCCAAAACTCCAAAACTCCAAAACTCCGAAACTCCAAAACTCCAAAACTCCAAAACTCCAAAACTCCGAAACTCCGAAACTCCAAAACTCCAAAACTCCAAAACTCCAAAACTGCAAAACTCCAAAACTCCAAAACTCCGAAACTCCAAAACTCCAAAACTCCGAAACTCCGAAACTCCAAAACTCCGAAACTCCGAAACTCCGAAACTCCAAAACTCCGAAACTCCAAAACTCCGAAAATCCGAAACTCCGAAACTCCAAAACTCCAAAACTCCGAAACTCCAAAACTCCGAAACTCCAAAACTCCAAAACTCCAAAACTCCAAAACTCCGAAACTCCAAAACTCCGAAACTCCAAAACTCCAAAACTCCGAAACTCCGAAACTCCAAAACTCCAAAACTCCGAAACTCCAAAACTCCAAAACTCCAAAACTGCAAAACTCCAAAACTCCAAAACTCCGAAACTCCAAAACTCCAAAACTCCGAAACTCCGAAACTCCGAAACTCCAAAACTCCGAAACTCCGAAACTCCGAAACTCCAAAACTCCGAAACTCCAAAACTCCAAAACTCCAAAACTCCGAAACTCCAAAACTCCAAAACTCCAATACTCCGAAACTCCAAAACTCCGAAACTCCGAAACTCCAAATCTCCAAAACTCCGAAACTCCAAAACTCCGAAACTCCGAAACTCCAAAACTCCGAACCTCCAAAACTCCAAAACTCCAAAACTCCGAAACTCCAAAACTCCAAAACTCCAAAACTCCAAAACTCCGAAACTCCAAAATCCAAAACTCCAAAACTCCAAAACTCCGAAACTCGGAAACTCCAAAACTCCAAAACTCCGAAACTCCATAACTCCAAAACTCCGAAACTCCAAAACTCCAAAACTCCAAAACTCCGAAACTCCGAAACTCCGAAACTCCAAAACTCCAAAACTCCAAAACTCCAAAACTCCGAAACTCCGAAACTCCAAAACTCCAAAACTCCAAAACTCCAAAACTCCAAAACTCCGAAACTCCGAAACTCCAAAACTCCAAAACTCTAGAACTCCGAAACTCCAAAACTCCAAAACTCCAAAGCTCCAAAACTGCAAAACTCCAAAACTCCGAAACTCCAAAACTCCAAAACTCCAAAACTCCGAAACTCCAAAACTCCAGAACTCCAAAACTCCAAAACTGCAAAACTCCAAAACTCCAAAACTCCGAAACTCCGAAACTCCGAAACTCCGAAACTCCAAAACTCCGAAACTCCGAAACTCCAAAACTCCAAAACTCCGAAACTCCGAAACTCCAAAACTCCAAAACTCCGAAACTGCAAAACTCCAAAACTGCAAAACTCCGAAACTCCAAAACTCCAAAACTCCAAAACTCTGAAACTCCGAAACTCCAAAACTCCGAAACTCCGAAACTCCAAAACTCCAAAACTCCAAAACTCCAAAACTCCGAAACTCCTAAAACTCCGATACTCCGAAACTCCAAAACTCCAAATCTCCAAAACTCCGAAACTCCGAAACTCCGAAACTCCAAAACACCAAAACTCCAAAACTCCGAAACTCCGAAACTCCAAAACTCCAAAACTCCGAAACTCCGAAACTCCGAAACTCCGAAACTCCAAAACTCCAAAACTCCAAAACTCCGAAACTCCAAAACTCCAAAACTCCAAAACTCCAAAACTCCAAAACTCCGAAACTCCGAAACTCCAAAACTCCAAAACTCCAAAACTCCGAAACTCCAAAACTCCGAAACTCCAAAACTCCAAAACTCCAAAACTCCAAAACTCCAAAACTCCAAAACTCCGAAACTCCAAAACTCCAAAACTCCAAAACTCCAAAACTGCAAAACTCCAAAACTCCAATACTCCGAAACTCCAAAACTCCAAAACTCCAAAACTCCAAAACTCCGAAACTCCAAAACTCCAAAACTCCAAAACTGCAAAACTCCAAAACTCCAAAACTCCGAAACTCCAAAACTCCAAAACACCAAAACTCCAAAACTCCGAAACTCCGAAACTCCAAAACTCCAAAACTCTAGAACTCCGAAACTCCAAAACTCCAAAACTGCAAAACTCCGAAACTCCAAAACTCCAAAACTCCAAAACTCCGAAACTCCGAAACTCCGAAACTCCGAAACTCTAAAACACCAAAACTCCAAAACTCCGAAACTCCGAAACTCCAAAACTCCAAAACTCCGAAACTCCGAAACTCCGAAACTCCGAAACTCCAAAACTCCAAAACTCCAAAACTCCGAAACTCCAAAACTCCAAAACTCCGAAACTCCAAAACTCCAAAATTCCAAAACTGCAAAACTCCGAAACTCCGAAACTCCAAAACTCCGAACCTCCAAAACTCCAAAACTCCAAAACTCCGAAACTCCAAAACTCCAAAACTCCAAAACTCCAAAACTCCAAAACTCCGAAACTCCAAAATCCAAAACTCCAAAACTCCAAAACTCCAAAACTCCGAAACTCCAAAACTCCAAAACTCCAAAACTCCGAAACTCCATAACTCCAAAACTCCGAAACTCCAAAACTCCAAAACTCCAAAACTCCGAAACTCCGAAACTCCGAAACTCCAAAACTCCAAAACTCCAAAACTCCGAAACTCCGAAACTCCAAAACTCCAAAACTCTAGAACTCCGAAACTCCAAAACTCCAAAACTCCAAAACTGCAAAACTCCAAAACTCCAAAACTCCAAAACTCCGAAACTCCAAAACTCCGAAACTCCAAAACTCCGAAACTCCAAAACTCCAAAACTCCAAAACTCCAAAACTCCGAAACTCCAAAACTCCAGAACTCCAAAACTCCAAAACTGCAAAACTCCAAAACTCCAAAACTCCGAAACTCCGAAACTCCGAAACTCCAAAACTCCGAAACTCCGAAACTCCAAAACTCCAAAACTCCGAAACTCCGAAACTCCAAAACTCCAAAACTCCGAAACTGCAAAACTCCAAAACTGCAAAACTCCGAAACTCCAAAACTCCAAAACTCCGAAACTCCGAAACTCCAAAACTCCGAAACTCCGAAACTCCAAAACTCCAAAACTCCAAAACTCCGAAACTCCTAAAACTCCGATACTCCGAAACTCCAAAACTCCAAATCTCCAAAACTCCGAAACTCCGAAACTCCGAAACTCCGAAACTCCAAAACACCAAAACTCCAAAACTCCGAAACTCCGAAACTCCAAAACTCCAAAACTCCGAAACTCCGAAACTCCGATACTCCGAAACTCCAAAACTCCAAAACTCCAAAACTCCGAAACTCCAAAACTCCAAAACTCCAAAACTCCAAAACTCCGAAACTCCGAAACTCCAAAACTCCAAAACTCCAAAACTCCGAAACTCCAAAACTCCGAAACTCCAAAACTCCAAAACTCCAAAACTCCAAAACTCCAAAACTCCAAAACTCCGAAACTCCAAAACTCCAAAACTCCAAAACTCCAAAACTGCAAAACTCCAAAACTGCAAAACTCCAAAACTCCAAAACTCCGAAACTCCGAAACTCCGAAACTCCAAAACTCCGAAACTCCGAAACTCCAAAACTCCAAAACTCCGAAACTGCAAAACTCCAAAACTGCAAAACTCCGAAACTCCAAAACTCCAAAACTCCAAAACTCCGAAACTCCGAAACTCCAAAACTCCGAAACTCCGAAACTCCAAAACTCCAAAACTCCAAAACTCCGAAACTCCTAAAACTCCGATACTCCGAAACTCCAAAACTCCAAAACTCCAAAACTCCAAAACTCCGAAACTCCAAAACTCCAAAACTCCGAAACTCCGAAACTCCAAAACTCCAAAACTCCGAAACTCCAAAACTCCAAAACTCCAAAACTGCAAAACTCCAAAACTCCAAAACTCCGAAACTCCAAAACTCCAAATCTCCGAAACTCCGAAACTCCGAAACTCCAAAACTCCGAAACTCCGAAACTCCGAAACTCCAAAACTCCGAAACTCCAAAACTCCAAAACTCCAAAACTCCGAAACTCCAAAACTCCAAAACTCCAATACTCCGAAACTCCAAAACTCCGAAACTCCGAAACTCCAAATCTCCAAAACTCCGAAACTCCAAAACTCCGAAACTCCGAAACTCCAAAACTCCGAACCTCCAAAACTCCAAAACTCCAAAACTCCGAAACTCCAAAACTCCAAAACTCCAAAACTCCGAAACTCCAAAATCCAAAACTCCAAAACTCCAAAACTCCGAAACTCGGAAACTCCAAAACTCCAAAACTCCGAAACTCCATAACTCCAAAACTCCGAAACTCCAAAACTCCAAAACTCCAAAACTCCGAAACTCCGAAACTCCGAAACTCCAAAACTCCAAAACTCCAAAACTCCAAAACTCCGAAACTCCGAAACTCCAAAACTCCAAAACTCCAAAACTCCAAAACTCCAAAACTCCAAAACTCCGAAACTCCGAAACTCCAAAACTCCAAAACTCTAGAACTCCGAAACTCCAAAACTCCAAAACTCCAAAGCTCCAAAACTGCAAAACTCCAAAACTCCGAAACTCCAAAACTCCAAAACTCCAAAACTCCGAAACTCCAAAACTCCAGAACTCCAAAACTCCAAAACTGCAAAACTCCAAAACTCCAAAACTCCGAAACTCCGAAACTCCGAAACTCCAAAACTCCGAAACTCCGAAACTCCAAAACTCCAAAACTCCGAAACTCCGAAACTCCAAAACTCCAAAACTCCGAAACTGCAAAACTCCAAAACTGCAAAACTCCGAAACTCCAAAACTCCAAAACTCCAAAACTCCGAAACTCCGAAACTCCAAAACTCCGAAACTCCGAAACTCCAAAACTCCAAAACTCCAAAACTCCAAAACTCCGAAACTCCTAAAACTCCGATACTCCGAAACTCCAAAACTCCAAATCTCCAAAACTCCGAAACTCCGAAACTCCAAAACACCAAAACTCCAAAACTCCGAAACTCCGAAACTCCAAAACTCCAAAACTCCGAAACTCCGAAACTCCGAAACTCCGAAACTCCAAAACTCCAAAACTCCAAAACTCCGAAACTCCAAAACTCCAAAACTCCAAAACTCCAAAACTCCAAAACTCCGAAACTCCGAAACTCCAAAACTCCAAAACTCCAAAACTCCGAAACTCCAAAACTCCGAAACTCCAAAACTCCAAAACTCCAAAACTCCAAAACTCCAAAACTCCAAAACTCCGAAACTCCAAAACTCCAAAACTCCAAAACTCCAAAACTGCAAAACTCCAAAACTCCAAAACTCCGAAACTCCAAAACTCCAAAACTCCAAAACTCCGAAACTCCAAAACTCCAAAACTCCAAAACTGCAAAACTCCAAAACTCCAAAACTCCGAAACTCCAAAACTCCAAAACACCAAAACTCCAAAACTCCGAAACTCCGAAACTCCAAAACTCCAAAACTCTAGAACTCCGAAACTCCAAAACTCCAAAACTGCAAAACTCCGAAACTCCAAAACTCCAAAACTCCAAAACTCCGAAACTCCGAAACTCCGAAACTCCGAAACTCCAAAACACCAAAACTCCAAAACTCCGAAACTCCGAAACT
The DNA here is from genome assembly GCF_055824585.1 of Amblyomma mixtum. Lineage (NCBI taxonomy): Eukaryota > Metazoa > Arthropoda > Arachnida > Ixodida > Ixodidae > Amblyomma > Amblyomma mixtum. Next base: position 3,349,206 of record NW_028317651.1, on the reverse strand, counting down.
CCAAAACTCCAAAACTCCGAAACTCCGAAACTCCGAAACTCCGAAACTCCAAAACTCCAAAACTCCAAAACTCCGAAACTCCAAAACTCCAAAACTCCGAAACTCCAAAACTCCAAAACTCCAAAACTGCAAAACTCCGAAACTCCGAAACTCCAAAACTCCGAACCTCCAAAACTCCAAAACTCCAAAACTCCGAAACTCCAAAACTCCAAAACTCCAAAACTCCAAAACTCCGAAACTCCAAAATCCAAAACTCCAAAACTCCAAAACTCCAAAACTCCGAAACTCCAAAACTCCAAAACTCCAAAACTCCGAAACTCCATAACTCCAAAACTCCGAAACTCCAAAACTCCAAAACTCCAAAACTCCGAAACTCCGAAACTCCGAAACTCCAAAACTCCAAAACTCCAAAACTCCAAAACTCCGAAACTCCGAAACTCCAAAACTCCAAAACTCTAGAACTCCGAAACTCCAAAACTCCAAAACTCCAAAACTGCAAAACTCCAAAACTCCAAAACTCCAAAACTCCGAAACTCCAAAACTCCGAAACTCCAAAACTCCGAAACTCCAAAACTCCAAAACTCCAAAACTCCAAAACTCCGAAACTCCAAAACTCCAGAACTCCAAAACTCCAAAACTGCAAAACTCCAAAACTCCAAAACTCCGAAACTCCGAAACTCCGAAACTCCAAAACTCCGAAACTCCGAAACTCCAAAACTCCAAAACTCCGAAACTCCGAAACTCCAAAACTCCAAAACTCCGAAACTGCAAAACTCCAAAACTGCAAAACTCCGAAACTCCAAAACTCCAAAACTCCGAAACTCCGAAACTCCAAAACTCCAAAACTCCGAAACTCCGAAACTCCAAAACTCCAAAACTCCAAAACTCCGAAACTCCTAAAACTCCGATACTCCGAAACTCCAAAACTCCAAATCTCCAAAACTCCGAAACTCCGAAACTCCGAAACTCCGAAACTCCAAAACACCAAAACTCCAAAACTCCGAAACTCCGAAACTCCAAAACTCCAAAACTCCGAAACTCCGAAACTCCGAAACTCCGAAACTCCAAAACTCCAAAACTCCAAAACTCCGAAACTCCAAAACTCCAAAACTCCAAAACTCCGAAACTCCAAAACTCCAGAACTCCAAAACTCCAAAACTGCAAAACTCCAAAACTCCAAAACTCCGAAACTCCGAAACTCCGAAACTCCGAAACTCCAAAACTCCGAAACTCCGAAACTCCAAAACTCCAAAACTCCGAAACTCCGAAACTCCAAAACTCCAAAACTCCGAAACTGCAAAACTCCAAAACTGCAAAACTCCGAAACTCCAAAACTCCAAAACTCCAAAACTCCGAAACTCCGAAACTCCAAAACTCCGAAACTCCGAAACTCCAAAACTCCAAAACTCCAAAACTCCGAAACTCCTAAAACTAAGATACTCCGAAACTCCAAAACTCCAAATCTCCAAAACTCCGAAACTCCGAAACTCCAGAACACCAAAACTCCAAAACTCCGAAACTCCGAAACTCCAAAACTCCAAAACTCCGAAACTCCGAAACTCCGAAACTCCGAAACTCCAAAACTCCAAAACTCCGAAACTCCAAAACTCCAAAACTCCAAAACTCCACAACTCCAAAACTCCGAAACTCCGAAACTCCAAAACTCCAAAACTCCAAAACTCCGAAACTCCAAAACTCCAAAACTCCGAAACTCCAAAACTCCAAAACTCCAAAACTCCAAAACTCCAAAACTCCAAAACTCCAAAACTCCGAAACTCCAAAACTCCAAAACTCCAAAACTCCAAAACTCCGAAACTCCGAAACTCCAAAACTCCGAAACTCCAAAACTCCAAAACTCCAAAACTCCAAAACTCCTAAACTCCGAAACTCCAAAACTCCAAAACTCCAAAACTGCAAAACTCCAAAACTCCAAAACTCCGAAACTCCAAAACTCCAAAACTCCAAAACTCCAAAACTCCGAAACTCCAAAACTCCAAAACTCCAAAACTGCAAAACTCCAAAACTCCAAAACTCCAAAACTCCAAAACACCAAAACTCCAAAACTCCGAAACTCCGAAACTCCAAAACTCCAAAACTAGAACTCCGAAACTCCAAAACTCCAAAACTCCAAAACTGCAAAACTCCGAAACTCCAAAACTCCAAAACTCCAAAACTCCGAAACTCCGAAACTCCGAAACTCCGAAACTCCAAAACACCAAAACTCCAAAACTCCGAAACTCCGAAACTCCAAAACTCCAAAACTCCGAAACTCCGAAACTCCGAAACTCCGAAACTCCAAAACTCCAAAACTCCGAAACTCCAAAACTCCAAAACTCCAAAACTGCAAAACTCCAAAACTCCAAAACTCCGAAACTCCGAAACTCCGAAACTCCAAAACTCCGAAACTCCGAAACTCCAAAACTCCAAAACTCCGAAACTCCGAAACTCCAAAACTCCAAAACTCCGAAACTGCAAAACTCCAAAACTGCAAAACTCCGAAACTCCAAAACTCCAAAACTCCAAAACTCCGAAACTCCGAAACTCCGAAACTCCAAAACTCCAAAACTCCGAAACTCCGAAACTCCAAAACTCCAAAACTCCAAAACTCCGAAACTCCTAAAACTCCGATACTCCGAAACTCCAAAACTCCAAAACTCCAAAACTCCGAAACTCCGAAACTCCGAAACTCCAAAACACCAAAACTCCAAAACTCCGAAACTCCGAAACTCCAAAACTCCAAAACTCCGAAACTCCGAAACTCCGAAACTCCGAAACTCCAAAACTCCAAAACTCCAAAACTCCGAAACTCCAAAACTCCAAAACTCCAAAACTCCAAAACTCCAAAACTCCGAAACTCCGAAACTCCAAAACTCCAAAACTCCAAAACTCCGAAACTCCAAAACTCCGAAACTCCAAAACTCCAAAACTCCAAAACTCCAAAACTCCAAAACTCCGAAACTCCAAAACTCCAAAACTCCAAAACTCCAAAACTGCCAAACTGCAAAACTCCAAAACTCCGAAACTCCAAAACTCCAAAACTCCGAAACTCCGAAACTCCAAAACTCCAAAACTCCGAAACTCCGAAACTCCGAAACTCCGAAACTCCAAAACTTCAAAACTCCGAAACTCCAAAACTCCGAAACTCCAAAACTCCAAAACTCCAAAACTCCAAAACTCCGAAACTCCAAAACTCCGAAACTCCAAAACTCCAAAACTCCGAAACTCCGAAACTCCAAAACTCCAAAACTCCGAAACTCCAAAACTCCAAAACAGCAAAACTCGAAAACTGCAAAACTCCGAAACTCCAAAACTCCAAAACTCCGAAACTCCGAAACTCCGAAACTCCGAAACTCCGAAACTCCGAAACTCCGAAACTCCAAAACTCCAAAACTCCAAAACTCCAAAACTCCGAAATTCCGAAACTCCGAAACTCCAAAACTCCGAAACTCCAAAACTCCGAAACTCCAAAACTCCAAAACTCCAAAACTCCAAAACTCCGAAACTCCATAACTCCAAAACTCCGAAACTCCAAAACTCCAAAACTCCAAAACTCCGAAACTCCGAAACTCCGAAACTCCAAAACTCCAAAACTCCAAAACTCCAAAACTCCGAAACTCCGAAACTCCAAAACTCCAAAACTCTAGAACTCCGAAACTCCAAAACTCCAAAACTCCAAAACTCCAAAACTGCAAAACTCCAAAACTCCAAAACTCCAAAACTCCGAAACTCCAAAACTCCGAAACTCCAAAACTCCGAAACTCCAAAACTCCAAAACTCCAAAACTCCGAAACTCCAAAACTCCAGAACTCCAAAACTCCAAAACTCCGAAACTCCAAAACTCCGAAACTCCAAAACTCCGAAACTCCAAAACTCCGAAACTCCAAAACTCCAAAACTCCAAAACTGCAAAACTCCGAAACTCCAAAACTCCAAAACTCCAAAACTCCGAAACTCCGAAACTCCAAAACTCCGAAACTCCGAAACTCCGAAACTCCAAAACTCCAAAACTCCAAAACTCCAAAACTCCGAAACTCCTAAAACTCCGATACTCCGAAACTCCAAAACTCCAAATCTCCAAAACTCCGAAACTCCGAAACTCCGAAACTCCAAAACACCAAAACTCCAAAACTCCAAAACTCCGAAACTCCGAAACTCCAAAACTCCAAAACTCCGAAACTCCGAAACTCCGAAACTCCGAAACTCCAAAACTCCAAAACTCCAAAACTCCGAAACTCCAAAACTCCAAAACTCCAAAACTCCAAAACTCCAAAACTCCGAAACTCCGAAACTCCAAAACTCCAAAACTCCAAAACTCCAAAACTGCAAAACTCCAAAACTCCAAAACTCCGAAACTCCAAAACTCCAAAACTCCGAAACTCCGAAACTCCAAAACTCCGAAACTCCGAAACTCCGAAACTCCAAAACTCCGAAACTCCAAAACTCCGAAAATCCGAAACTCCGAAACTCCAAAACTCCAAAACTCCGAAACTCCAAAACTCCGAAACTCCAAAACTCCAAAACTCCAAAACTCCAAAACTCCGAAACTCCAAAACTCCGAAACTCCAAAACTCCAAAACTCCGAAACTCCGAAACTCCAAAACTCCAAAACTCCGAAACTCCAAAACTCCAAAACTCCAAAACTGCAAAACTCCAAAACTCCAAAACTCCGAAACTCCAAAACTCCAAAACTCCGAAACTCCGAAACTCCGAAACTCCAAAACTCCGAAACTCCGAAACTCCGAAACTCCAAAACTCCGAAACTCCAAAACTCCAAAACTCCGAAACTCCAAAACTCCAAAACTCCAATACTCCGAAACTCCAAAACTCCGAAACTCCGAAACTCCAAATCTCCAAAACTCCGAAACTCCAAAACTCCAAAACTCCGAAACTCCGAAACTCCGAAACTCCAAAACTCCAAAACTCCAAAACTCCAAAACTCCGAAACTCCGAAACTCCAAAACTCCAAAACTCCAAAACTCCAAAACTCCAAAACTCCGAAACTCCGAAACTCCAAAACTCCAAAACTCTAGAACTCCGAAACTCCAAAACTCCAAAACTCCAAAGCTCCAAAACTGCAAAACTCCAAAACTCCGAAACTCCAAAACTCCAAAACTCCAAAACTCCGAAACTCCAAAACTCCAGAACTCCAAAACTCCAAAACTGCAAAACTCCAAAACTCCAAAACTCCGAAACTCCGAAACTCCGAAACTCCGAAACTCCAAAACTCCGAAACTCCGAAACTCCAAAACTCCAAAACTCCGAAACTCCGAAACTCCAAAACTCCAAAACTCCGAAACTGCAAAACTCCAAAACTGCAAAACTCCGAAACTCCAAAACTCCAAAACTCCAAAACTCCGAAACTCCGAAACTCCAAAACTCCGAAACTCCGAAACTCCAAAACTCCAAAACTCCAAAACTCCAAAACTCCAAAACTCCGAAACTCCTAAAACTCCGATACTCCGAAACTCCAAAACTCCAAATCTCCAAAACTCCGAAACTCCGAAACTCCGAAACTCCAAAACACCAAAACTCCAAAACTCCGAAACTCCGAAACTCCAAAACTCCAAAACTCCGAAACTCCGAAACTCCGAAACTCCGAAACTCCAAAACTCCAAAACTCCAAAACTCCGAAACTCCAAAACTCCAAAACTCCAAAACTCCAAAACTCCAAAACTCCGAAACTCCGAAACTCCAAAACTCCAAAACTCCAAAACTCCGAAACTCCAAAACTCCGAAACTCCAAAACTCCAAAACTCCAAAACTCCAAAACTCCAAAACTCCAAAACTCCGAAACTCCAAAACTCCAAAACTCCAAAACTCCAAAACTGCAAAACTCCAAAACTCCAAAACTCCGAAACTCCAAAACTCCAAAACTCCAAAACTCCAAAACTCCGAAACTCCAAAACTCCAAAACTCCAAAACTGCAAAACTCCAAAACTCCAAAACTCCGAAACTCCAAAACTCCAAAACACCAAAACTCCAAAACTCCGAAACTCCGAAACTCCAAAACTCCAAAACTCTAGAACTCCGAAACTCCAAAACTCCAAAACTGCAAAACTCCGAAACTCCAAAACTCCAAAACTCCAAAACTCCGAAACTCCGAAACTCCGAAACTCCAAAACACCAAAACTCCAAAACTCCGAAACTCCGAAACTCCAAAACTCCAAAACTCCGAAACTCCGAAACTCCGAAACTCCGAAACTCCAAAACTCCAAAACTCCAAAACTCCGAAACTCCAAAACTCCAAAACTCCGAAACTCCAAAACTCCAAAACTCCAAAACTGCAAAACTCCGAAACTCCGAAACTCCAAAACTCCGAACCTCCAAAACTCCAAAACTCCAAAACTCCGAAACTCCAAAACTCCAAAACTCCAAAACTCCAAAACTCCGAAACTCCAAAATCCAAAACTCCAAAACTCCAAAACTCCAAAACTCCGAAACTCCAAAACTCCAAAACTCCAAAACTCCGAAACTCCATAACTCCAAAACTCCGAAACTCCAAAACTCCAAAACTCCGAAACTCCGAAACTCCGAAACTCCAAAACTCCAAAACTCCAAAACTCCAAAACTCCGAAACTCCGAAACTCCAAAACTCCAAAACTCTAGAACTCCGAAACTCCAAAACTCCAAAACTCCAAAACTGCAAAACTCCAAAACTCCAAAACTCCAAAACTCCGAAACTCCAAAACTCCGAAACTCCAAAACTCCGAAACTCCAAAACTCCAAAACTCCAAAACTCCAAAACTCCGAAACTCCAAAACTCCAGAACTCCAAAACTCCAAAACTGCAAAACTCCAAAACTCCAAAACTCCGAAACTCCGAAACTCCGAAACTCCAAAACTCCAAAACTCCGAAACTCCGAAACTCCAAAACTCCGAAACTCCGAAACTCCGAAACTCCAAAACTCCGAAACTCCAAAACTCCGAAACTCCGAAACTCCGAAACTCCAAAACTCCAAAACTCCGAAACTCCAAAACTCCGAAACTCCAAAACTCCAAAACTCCAAAACTCCGAAACTCCAAAACTCCGAAACTCCAAAACTCCAAAACTCCGAAACTCCGAAACTCCAAAACTCCAAAACTCCGAAACTCCAAAACTCCAAAACTCCAAAACTGCAAAACTCCAAAACTGCAAAACTCCGAAACTCCAAAACTCCAAAACTCCGAAACTCCGAAACTCCGAAACTCCAAAACTCCAAAACTCCAAAACTCCGAAACTCCGAAACTCCGAAACTCCAAAACTCCGAAACTCCAAAACTCCAAAACTCCAAAACTCCGAAACTCCAAAACTCCAAAACTCCAATACTCCGAAACTCCAAAACTCCGAAACTCCGAAACTCCAAAACTCCAAAACTCCGAAACTCCAAAACTCCGAAACTCCGAAACTCCAAAACTCCGAACCTCCAAAACTCCAAAACTCCAAAACTCCGAAACTCCAAAACTCCAAAACTCCAAAACTCCAAAACTCCGAAACTCCAAAATCCAAAACTCCAAAACTCCAAAACTCCAAAACTCCGAAACTCGGAAACTCCAAAACTCCAAAACTCCGAAACTCCATAACTCCAAAACTCCGAAACTCCAAAACTCCAAAACTCCAAAACTCCAAAACTCCGAAACTCCGAAACTCCGAAACTCCAAAACTCCAAAACTCCAAAACTCCAAAACTCCGAAACTCCGAAACTCCAAAACTCCAAAACTCCAAAACTCCAAAACTCCGAAACTCCGAAACTCCAAAACTCCAAAACTCTAGAACTCCGAAACTCCAAAACTCCAAAACTCCAAAACTCCAAAACTGCAAAACTCCAAAACTCCGAAACTCCAAAACTCCAAAACTCCAAAACTCCAAAACTCCGAAACTCCAAAACTCCAGAACTCCAAAACTCCAAAACTGCAAAACTCCAAAACTCCAAAACTCCGAAACTCCGAAACTCCGAAACTCCGAAACTCCAAAACTCCGAAACTCCGAAACTCCAAAACTCCAAAACTCCGAAACTCCGAAACTCCAAAACTCCAAAACTCCGAAACTGCAAAACTCCAAAACTGCAAAACTCCGAAACTCCAAAACTCCAAAACTCCAAAACTCCGAAACTCCGAAACTCCAAAACTCCGAAACTCCGAAACTCCGAAACTCCAAAACTCCAAAACTCCAAAACTCCAAAACTCCGAAACTCCTAAAACTCCGATACTCCGAAACTCCAAAACTCCAAATCTCCAAAACTCCGAAACTCCGAAACTCCGAAACTCCAAAACACCAAAACTCCAAAACTCCAAAACTCCGAAACTCCGAAACTCCAAAACTCCAAAACTCCGAAACTCCGAAACTCCGAAACTCCGAAACTCCAAAACTCCAAAACTCCAAAACTCCGAAACTCCAAAACTCCAAAACTCCAAAACTCCAAAACTCCAAAACTCCGAAACTCCGAAACTCCAAAACTCCAAAACTCCAAAACTCCGAAACTCCAAAACTCCGAAACTCCAAAACTCCAAAACTCCAAAACTCCAAAACTCCAAAACTCCGAAACTCCAAAACTCCAAAACTCCAAAACTCCAAAACTGCAAAACTCCAAAACTCCAAAACTCCGAAACTCCTAAACTTAAAACTCCAAAACTCCGAAACTCCAAAACTCCAAAACTCCAAAACTGCAAAACTCCAAAACTCCGAAACTCCGAAACTCCGAAACTCCAAAACTCCAAAACTCCAAAACTCCGAAACTCCGAAACTCCAAAACTCCAAAACTCCGAAACTCCAAAACTCCAAAACTCCAAAACTCCGAAACTCCAAAACTCCAAAACTCCAAAACTGCAAAACTCCAAAACTCCAAAACTCCGAAACTCCAAAACTCCAAAACTCCAAAACTCCGAAACTCCAAAACTCCGAAACTCCAAAACTCCAAAACTCCAAAACTCCAAAACTCCAAAACTCCAAAACTCCGAAACTCCAAAACTCCAAAACTCCAAAACTCCAAAACTGCAAAACTCCAAAACTGCAAAACTCCAAAACTCCAAAACTCCGAAACTCCGAAACTCCGAAACTCCAAAACTCCGAAACTCCGAAACTCCAAAACTCCAAAACTCCGAAACTGCAAAACTCCAAAACTGCAAAACTCCGAAACTCCAAAACTCCAAAACTCCAAAACTCCGAAACTCCGAAACTCCAAAACTCCGAAACTCCGAAACTCCAAAACTCCAAAACTCCAAAACTCCGAAACTCCTAAAACTCCGATACTCCGAAACTCCAAAACTCCAAAACTCCAAAACTCCGAAACTCCGAAACTCCGAAACTCCGAAACTCCAAAACACCAAAACTCCAAAACTCCGAAACTCCGAAACTCCAAAACTCCAAAACTCCGAAACTCCGAAACTCCGAAACTCCAAAACTCCAAAACTCCAAAACTCCGAAACTCCAAAACTCCAAAACTCCAAAACTCCAAAACTCCGAAACTCCAAAACTCCAAAACTCCAAAACTCCGAAACTCCAAAACTCCGAAACTCCAAAACTCCAAAACTCCAAAACTCCAAAACTCCAAAACTCCGAAACTCCAAAACTCCAAAACTCCAAAACTGCAAAACTCCAAAACTCCAAAACTCCGAAACTCCAAAACTCCAAAACTCCGAAACTCCGAAACTCCAAAACTCCGAAACTCCGAAACTCCGAAACTCCAAAACTCCGAAACTCCAAAACTCCGAAACTCCGAAACTCCGAAACTCCAAAACTCCAAAACTCCGAAACTCCAAAACTCCGAAACTCCAAAACTCCAAAACTCCAAAACTCCGAAACTCCAAAACTCCGAAACTCCAAAACTCCAAAACTCCGAAACTCCGAAACTCCAAAACTCCAAAACTCCGAAACTCCAAAACTCCAAAACTCCAAAACTGCAAAACTCCAAAACTGCAAAACTCCGAAACTCCAAAACTCCAAAACTCCGAAACTCCGAAACTCCGAAACTCCGAAACTCCAAAACTCCAAAACTCCAAAACTCCGAAACTCCGAAACTCCGAAACTCCAAAACTCCGAAACTCCAAAACTCCAAAACTCCAAAACTCCGAAACTCCAAAACTCCAAAACTCCAATACTCCGAAACTCCAAAACTCCGAAACTCCGAAACTCCAAAACTCCAAAACTCCGAAACTCCAAAACTCCGAAACTCCGAAACTCCAAAACTCCGAACCTCCAAAACTCCAAAACTCCAAAACTCCGAAACTCCAAAACTCCAAAACTCCAAAACTCCAAAACTCCGAAACTCGGAAACTCCAAAACTCCAAAACTCCGAAACTCCATAACTCCAAAACTCCGAAACTCCAAAACTCCAAAACTCCAAAACTCCAAAACTCCGAAACTCCGAAACTCCGAAACTCCAAAACTCCAAAACTCCAAAACTCCAAAACTCCGAAACTCCGAAACTCCAAAACTCCAAAACTCCAAAACTCCAAAACTCCAAAACTCCGAAACTCCAAAACTCCAAAACTCTAGAACTCCGAAACTCCAAAACTCCAAAACTCCAAAACTCCAAAACTGCAAAACTCCAAAACTCCGAAACTCCAAAACTCCAAAACTCCAAAACTCCAAAACTCCGAAACTCCAAAACTCCAGAACTCCAAAACTCCAAAACTGCAAAACTCCAAAACTCCAAAACTCCGAAACTCCGAAACTCCGAAACTCCGAAACTCCAAAACTCCGAAACTCCGAAACTCCAAAACTCCAAAACTCCGAAACTCCGAAACTCCAAAACTCCAAAACTCCGAAACTGCAAAACTCCAAAACTGCAAAACTCCGAAACTCCAAAACTCCAAAACTCCAAAACTCCGAAACTCCGAAACTCCAAAACTCCGAAACTCCGAAACTCCGAAACTCCAAAACTCCAAAACTCCAAAACTCCAAAACTCCGAAACTCCTAAAACTCCGATACTCCGAAACTCCAAAACTCCAAATCTCCAAAACTCCGAAACTCCGAAACTCCGAAACTCCAAAACACCAAAACTCCAAAACTCCAAAACTCCGAAACTCCGAAACTCCAAAACTCCAAAACTCCGAAACTCCGAAACTCCGAAACTCCGAAACTCCAAAACTCCAAAACTCCAAAACTCCGAAACTCCAAAACTCCAAAACTCCAAAACTCCAAAACTCCAAAACTCCGAAACTCCGAAACTCCAAAACTCCAAAACTCCAAAACTCCGAAACTCCAAAACTCCGAAACTCCAAAACTCCAAAACTCCAAAACTCCAAAACTCCAAAACTCCAAAACTCCGAAACTCCAAAACTCCAAAACTCCAAAACTCCAAAACTGCAAAACTCCAAAACTCCAAAACTCCGAAACTCCTAAACTTAAAACTCCAAAACTCCGAAACTCCAAAACTCCAAAACTCCAAAACTGCAAAACTCCAAAACTCCGAAACTCCAAAACTCCAAAACACCAAAACTCCAAAACTCCGAAACTCCGAAACTCCAAAACTCCAAAACTCTAGAACTCCGAAACTCCAAAACTCCAAAACTGCAAAACTCCGAAACTCCAAAACTCCAAAACTCCAAAACTCCGAAACTCCGAAACTCCGAAACTCCGAAACTCCAAAACACCAAAACTCCAAAACTCCGAAACTCCGAAACTCCAAAACTCCAAAACTCCGAAACTCCGAAACTCCGAAACTCCGAAACTCCAAAACTCCAAAACTCCAAAACTCCGAAACTCCAAAACTCCAAAACTCCGAAACTCCAAAACTCCAAAACTCCAAAACTGCAAAACTCCAAAACTCCAAAACTCCGAAACTCCGAAACTCCGAAACTCCAAAACTCCGAAACTCCGAAACTCCAAAACTCCAAAACTCCGAAACTCCGAAACTCCAAAACTCCAAAACTCCGAAACTGCAAAACTCCAAAACTGCAAAACTCCGAAACTCCAAAACTCCAAAACTCCAAAACTCCGAAACTCCGAAACTCCGAAACTCCGAAACTCCAAAACTCCAAAACTCCGAAACTCCGAAACTCCAAAACTCCAAAACTCCAAAACTCCGAAACTCCTAAAACTCCGATACTCCGAAACTCCAAAACTCCAAAACTCCAAAACTCCGAAACTCCGAAACTCCGAAACTCCGAAACTCCAAAACACCAAAACTCCAAAACTCCGAAACTCCGAAACTCCAAAACTCCAAAACTCCGAAACTCCGAAACTCCGAAACTCCGAAACTCCAAAACTCCAAAACTCCAAAACTCCGAAACTCCTAAAACTCCGATACTCCGAAACTCCGAAACTCCGAAACTCCAAAACACCAAAACTCCAAAACTCCGAAACTCCGAAACTCCAAAACTCCAAAACTCCGAAACTCCGAAACTCCGAAACTCCAAAACTCCAAAACTGCAAAACTCCGAAACTCCAAAACTCCAAAACTCCAAAACTCCGAAACTCCGAAACTCCAAAACTCCAAAACTCCAAAACTCCGCAACTCCAAAACTCCGAAACTCCAAAACTCCAAAACTCCAAAACTCCAAAACTCCAAAACTCCAAAACTCCGAAACTCCAAAACTCCAAAACTCCAAAACTCCAAAACTCCAAAACTCCAAAACTCCAAAACTCCAAAACTCCGAAACTCCAAAACTCCAAAACTCCGAAACTCCGAAACTCCAAAACTCCGAAACTCCGAAACTCCGAAACTCCAAAACTCCGAAACTCCAAAACTCCGAAACTCCGAAACTCCGAAACTCCAAAACTCCAAAACTCCGAAACTCCAAAACTCCGAAACTCCAAAACTCCAAAACTCCAAAACTCCAAAACTCCGAAACTCCAAAACTCCGAAACTCCAAAACTCCAAAACTCCGAAACTCCGAAACTCCAAAACTCCAAAACTCCGAAACTCCAAAACTCCAAAACTCCAAAACTCCAAAACTGCAAAACTCCAAAACTGCAAAACTCCGAAACTCCAAAACTCCGAAACTCCGAAACTCGGAAACTCCAAAACTCCAAAATCCAAAACTCCAAAACTCCAAAACTCCGAAACTCGGAAACTCCAAAACTCCAAAACTCCGAAACTCCATAACTCCAAAACTCCGAAACTCCAAAACTCCAAAACTCCAAAACTCCGAAACTCCGAAACTCCGAAACTCCAAAACTCCAAAACTCCAAAACTCCAAAACTCCGAAACTCCGAAACTCCAAAACTCCAAAACTCTAGAACTCCGAAACTCCAAAACTCCAAAACTCCAAAACTCCAAAACTGCAAAACTCCAAAACTCCAAAACTCCAAAACTCCGAAACTCCAAAACTCCGAAACTCCAAAACTCCGAAACTCCAAAACTCCAAAACTCCAAAACTCCAAAACTCCGAAACTCCAAAACTCCAGAACTCCAAAACTCCAAAACTGCAAAACTCCAAAACTCCAAAACTCCGAAACTCCGAAACTCCGAAACTCCGAAACTCCAAAACTCCGAAACTCCGAAACTCCAAAACTCCAAAACTCCGAAACTCCGAAACTCCAAAACTCCAAAACTCCGAAACTGCAAAACTCCAAAACTGCAAAACTCCGAAACTCCAAAACTCCAAAACTCCAAAACTCCGAAACTCCGAAACTCCGAAACTCCAAAACTCCGAAACTCCGAAACTCCAAAACTCCAAAACTCCAAAACTCCGAAACTCCTAAAACTAAGATACTCCGAAACTCCAAAACTCCAAATCTCCAAAACTCCGAAACTCCGAAACTCCAGAACACCAAAACTCCAAAACTCCGAAACTCCGAAACTCCAAAACTCCAAAACTCCGAAACTCCAAAACTCCAAAACTCCAAAACTCCGAAACTCCGAAACTCCAAAACTCCGAAACTCCAAAACTCCAAAACTCCAAAACTCCGAAACTCCAAAACTCCAAAACTCCAATACTCCGAAACTCCAAAACTCCGAAACTCCGAAACTCCAAAACTCCAAAACTCCGAAACTCCAAAACTCCGAAACTCCGAAACTCCAAAACTCCGAACCTCCAAAACTCCAAAACTCCAAAACTCCGAAACTCCAAAACTCCAAAACTCCGAAACTGCAAAACTCCAAAACTGCAAAACTCCGAAACTCCAAAACTCCAAAACTCCGAAACTCCGAAACTCCAAAACTCCGAAACTCCGAAACTCCAAAACTCCAAAACTCCAAAACTCCGAAACTCCTAAAACTCCGATACTCCGAAACTCCAAAACTCCAAATCTCCAAAACTCCGAAACTCCGAAACTCCGAAACTCCGAAACTCCAAAACACCAAAACTCCAAAACTCCGAAACTCCGAAACTCCAAAACTCCAAAACTCCGAAACTCCGAAACTCCGAAACTCCGAAACTCCAAAACTCCAAAACTCCAAAACTCCGAAACTCCAAAACTCCAAAACTCCAAAACTCCAAAACTCCGAAACTCCGAAACTCCAAAACTCCAAAACTCCAAAACTCCGAAACTCCAAAACTCCGAAACTCCAAAACTCCAAAACTCCAAAACTCCAAAACTCCAAAACTCCAAAACTCCGAAACTCCAAAACTCCAAAACTCCAAAACTCCAAAACTGCAAAACTCCAAAACTGCAAAACTCCAAAACTCCAAAACTCCGAAACTCCGAAACTCCGAAACTCCAAAACTCCGAAACTCCGAAACTCCAAAACTCCAAAACTCCGAAACTGCAAAACTCCAAAACTGCAAAACTCCGAAACTCCAAAACTCCAAAACTCCAAAACTCCGAAACTCCGAAACTCCAAAACTCCGAAACTCCGAAACTCCAAAACTCCAAAACTCCAAAACTCCGAAACTCCTAAAACTCCGATACTCCGAAACTCCAAAACTCCAAAACTCCAAAACTCCGAAACTCCGAAACTCCGAAACTCCGAAACTCCAAAACACCAAAACTCCAAAACTCCGAAACTCCGAAACTCCAAAACTCCAAAACTCCGAAACTCCGAAACTCCGAAACTCCAAAACTCCAAAACTCCAAAACTCCGAAACTCCAAAACTCCAAAACTCCAAAACTCCAAAACTCCGAAACTCCAAAACTCCAAAACTCCAAAACTCCGAAACTCCAAAACTCCGAAACTCCAAAACTCCGAAACTCCAAAACTCCAAAACTCCAAAACTCCAAAACTCCAAAACTCCAAAACTCCGAAACTCCAAAACTCCAAAACTCCAAAACTCCAAAACTGCAAAACTCCAAAACTCCAAAACTCCGAAACTCCTAAACTTAAAACTCCAAAACTCCGAAACTCCAAAACTCCAAAACTCCAAAACTGCAAAACTCCAAAACTCCGAAACTCCAAAACTCCAAAACACCAAAACTCCAAAACTCCGAAACTCCGAAACTCCAAAACTCCAAAACTCTAGAACTCCGAAACTCCAAAACTCCAAAACTGCAAAACTCCGAAACTCCAAAACTCCAAAACTCCAAAACTCCGAAACTCCGAAACTCCGAAACTCCGAAACTCCAAAACACCAAAACTCCAAAACTCCGAAACTCCGAAACTCCAAAACTCCAAA
Source organism: Amblyomma mixtum (assembly GCF_055824585.1). Taxonomy (NCBI): domain Eukaryota; kingdom Metazoa; phylum Arthropoda; class Arachnida; order Ixodida; family Ixodidae; genus Amblyomma; species Amblyomma mixtum. The sequence goes on along the minus strand of NW_028317651.1, from coordinate 3,333,733 downwards.
ACTCCGAAACTGCAAAACTCCAAAACTCCAAAACTCCGAAACTCCGAAACTCCGAAACTCCGAAACTCCAAAACTCCGAAACTCCGAAACTCCAAAACTCCAAAACTCCGAAACTCCGAAACTCCAAAACTCCAAAACTCCGAAACTGCAAAACTCCAAAACTGCAAAACTCCGAAACTCCAAAACTCCAAAACTCCAAAACTCCGAAACTCCGAAACTCCAAAACTCCGAAACTCCGAAACTCCGAAACTCCAAAACTCCAAAACTCCAAAACTCCAAAACTCCGAAACTCCTAAAACTCCGATACTCCGAAACTCCAAAACTCCAAATCTCCAAAACTCCGAAACTCCGAAACTCCGAAACTCCAAAACACCAAAACTCCAAAACTCCAAAACTCCGAAACTCCGAAACTCCAAAACTCCAAAACTCCGAAACTCCGAAACTCCGAAACTCCGAAACTCCAAAACTCCAAAACTCCAAAACTCCGAAACTCCAAAACTCCAAAACTCCAAAACTCCAAAACTCCAAAACTCCGAAACTCCGAAACTCCAAAACTCCAAAACTCCAAAACTCCGAAACTCCAAAACTCCGAAACTCCAAAACTCCAAAACTCCAAAACTCCAAAACTCCAAAACTCCAAAACTCCAAAACTCCGAAACTCCAAAACTCCAAAACTCCAAAACTCCAAAACTGCAAAACTCCAAAACTCCAAAACTCCGAAACTCCTAAACTTAAAACTCCAAAACTCCGAAACTCCAAAACTCCAAAACTCCAAAACTGCAAAACTCCAAAACTCCGAAACTCCAAAACTCCAAAACACCAAAACTCCAAAACTCCGAAACTCCGAAACTCCAAAACTCCAAAACTCTAGAACTCCGAAACTCCAAAACTCCAAAACTGCAAAACTCCGAAACTCCAAAACTCCAAAACTCCAAAACTCCGAAACTCCGAAACTCCGAAACTCCGAAACTCCAAAACACCAAAACTCCAAAACTCCGAAACTCCGAAACTCCAAAACTCCAAAACTCCGAAACTCCGAAACTCCGAAACTCCGAAACTCCAAAACTCCAAAACTCCAAAACTCCGAAACTCCAAAACTCCAAAACTCCGAAACTCCAAAACTCCAAAACTCCAAAACTGCAAAACTCCAAAACTCCAAAACTCCGAAACTCCGAAACTCCGAAACTCCAAAACTCCGAAACTCCGAAACTCCAAAACTCCAAAACTCCGAAACTCCGAAACTCCAAAACTCCAAAACTCCGAAACTGCAAAACTCCAAAACTGCAAAACTCCGAAACTCCAAAACTCCAAAACTCCAAAACTCCGAAACTCCGAAACTCCGAAACTCCGAAACTCCAAAACTCCAAAACTCCGAAACTCCGAAACTCCAAAACTCCAAAACTCCAAAACTCCGAAACTCCTAAAACTCCGATACTCCGAAACTCCAAAACTCCAAAACTCCAAAACTCCGAAACTCCGAAACTCCGAAACTCCGAAACTCCAAAACACCAAAACTCCAAAACTCCGAAACTCCGAAACTCCAAAACTCCAAAACTCCGAAACTCCGAAACTCTGAAACTCCGAAACTCCAAAACTCCAAAACTCCAAAACTCCGAAACTCCTAAAACTCCGATACTCCGAAACTCCGAAACTCCGAAACTCCGAAACTCCGAAACTCCAAAACACCAAAACTCCAAAACTCCGAAACTCCGAAACTCCAAAACTCCAAAACTCCGAAACTCCGAAACTCCGAAACTCCAAAACTCCAAAACTCCAAAACTCCGAAACTCCAAAACTCCAAAACTCCAAAACTCCGAAACTCCGAAACTCCAAAACTCCAAAACTCCAAAACTCCGCAACTCCAAAACTCCGAAACTCCAAAACTCCAAAACTCCAAAACTCCAAAACTCCAAAACTCCAAAACTCCGAAACTCCAAAACTCCAAAACTCCAAAACTCCAAAACTCCAAAACTCCAAAACTCCGAAACTCCAAAACTCCAAAACTCCGAAACTCCGAAACTCCAAAACTCCGAAACTCCGAAACTCCGAAACTCCAAAACTCCGAAACTCCAAAACTCCGAAACTCCGAAACTCCGAAACTCCAAAACTCCAAAACTCCGAAACTCCAAAACTCCGAAACTCCAAAACTCCAAAACTCCAAAACTCCAAAACTCCGAAACTCCAAAACTCCGAAACTCCAAAACTCCAAAACTCCGAAACTCCGAAACTCCAAAACTCCAAAACTCCGAAACTCCAAAACTCCAAAACTCCAAAACTGCAAAACTCCAAAACTGCAAAACTCCGAAACTCCAAAACTCCGAAACTCCGAAACTCGGAAACTCCAAAACTCCAAAATCCAAAACTCCAAAACTCCAAAACTCCGAAACTCGGAAACTCCAAAACTCCAAAACTCCGAAACTCCATAACTCCAAAACTCCGAAACTCCAAAACTCCAAAACTCCAAAACTCCGAAACTCCGAAACTCCGAAACTCCAAAACTCCAAAACTCCAAAACTCCAAAACTCCGAAACTCCGAAACTCCAAAACTCCAAAACTCTAGAACTCCGAAACTCCAAAACTCCAAAACTCCAAAACTCCAAAACTGCAAAACTCCAAAACTCCAAAACTCCAAAACTCCAAAACTGCAAAACTCCAAAACTCCAAAACTCCGAAACTCCTAAACTTAAAACTCCAAAACTCCGAAACTCCAAAACTCCAAAACTCCAAAACTGCAAAACTCCAAAACTCCGAAACTCCAAAACTCCAAAACACCAAAACTCCAAAACTCCGAAACTCCGAAACTCCAAAACTCCAAAACTCTAGAACTCCGAAACTCCAAAACTCCAAAACTGCAAAACTCCGAAACTCCAAAACTCCAAAACTCCAAAACTCCGAAACTCCGAAACTCCGAAACTCCGAAACTCCAAAACACCAAAACTCCAAAACTCCGAAACTCCGAAACTCCAAAACTCCAAAACTCCGAAACTGCAAAACTCCAAAACTCCAAAACTCCGAAACTCCGAAACTCCGAAACTCCGAAACTCCAAAACTCCGAAACTCCGAAACTCCAAAACTCCAAAACTCCGAAACTCCGAAACTCCAAAACTCCAAAACTCCGAAAGTGCAAAACTCCAAAACTGCAAAACTCCGAAACTCCAAAACTCCAAAACTCCAAAACTCCGAAACTCCGAAACTCCAAAACTCCGAAACTCCGAAACTCCGAAACTCCAAAACTCCAAAACTCCAAAACTCCAAAACTCCGAAACTCCTAAAACTCCGATACTCCGAAACTCCAAAACTCCAAATCTCCAAAACTCCGAAACTCCGAAACTCCGAAACTCCAAAACACCAAAACTCCAAAACTCCAAAACTCCGAAACTCCGAAACACCAAAACTCCAAAACTCCGAAACTCCGAAACTCCGAAACTCCGAAACTCCAAAACTCCAAAACTCCAAAACTCCGAAACTCCAAAACTCCAAAACTCCAAAACTCCAAAACTCCAAAACTCCGAAACTCCGAAACTCCAAAACTCCAAAACTCCAAAACTCCGAAACTCCAAAACTCCGAAACTCCAAAACTCCAAAACTCCAAAACTCCAAAACTCCAAAACTCCAAAACTCCGAAACTCCAAAACTCCAAAACTCCAAAACTCCAAAACTGCAAAACTCCAAAACTCCAAAACTCCGAAACTCCTAAACTTAAAACTCCAAAACTCCGAAACTCCAAAACTCCAAAACTCCAAAACTGCAAAACTCCAAAACTCCGAAACTCCAAAACTCCAAAACACCAAAACTCCAAAACTCCGAAACTCCGAAACTCCAAAACTCCAAAACTCTAGAACTCCGAAACTCCAAAACTCCAAAACTGCAAAACTCCGAAACTCCAAAACTCCAAAACTCCAAAACTCCGAAACTCCGAAACTCCGAAACTCCAAAACTCCAAAACTCCGAAACTCCGAAACTCCGAAACTCCGAAACTCCAAAACTCCAAAACTCCGAAACTCCGAAACTCCAAAACTCCAAAACTCCAAAACTCCGAAACTCCTAAAACTCCGATACTCCGAAACTCCAAAACTCCAAAACTCCAAAACTCCGAAACTCCGAAACTCCGAAACTCCGAAACTCCAAAACACCAAAACTCCAAAACTCCGAAACTCCGAAACTCCAAAACTCCAAAACTCCGAAACTCCGAAACTCCGAAACTCCGAAACTCCAAAACTCCAAAACTCCAAAACTCCGAAACTCCTAAAACTCCGATACTCCGAAACTCCGAAACTCCGAAACTCCAAAACACCAAAACTCCAAAACTCCGAAACTCCGAAACTCCAAAACTCCAAAACTCCGAAACTCCGAAACTCCGAAACTCCAAAACTCCAAAACTCCAAAACTCCGAAACTCCAAAACTCCAAAACTCCAAAACTCCGAAACTCCGAAACTCCAAAACTCCAAAACTCCAAAACTCCGCAACTCCAAAACTCCGAAACTCCAAAACTCCAAAACTCCAAAACTCCAAAACTCCAAAACTCCAAAACTCCGAAACTCCAAAACTCCAAAACTCCAAAACTCCAAAACTCCAAAACTCCAAAACTCCAAAACTCCAAAACTCCGAAACTCCAAAACTCCAAAACTCCGAAACTCCGAAACTCCAAAACTCCGAAACTCCGAAACTCCGAAACTCCAAAACTCCGAAACTCCAAAACTCCGAAACTCCGAAACTCCGAAACTCCAAAACTCCAAAACTCCGAAACTCCAAAACTCCGAAACTCCAAAACTCCAAAACTCCAAAACTCCAAAACTCCGAAACTCCAAAACTCCGAAACTCCAAAACTCCAAAACTCCGAAACTCCGAAACTCCAAAACTCCAAAACTCCGAAACTCCAAAACTCCAAAACTCCAAAACTCCAAAACTGCAAAACTCCAAAACTGCAAAACTCCGAAACTCCAAAACTCCGAAACTCCGAAACTCGGAAACTCCAAAACTCCAAAATCCAAAACTCCAAAACTCCAAAACTCCGAAACTCGGAAACTCCAAAACTCCAAAACTCCGAAACTCCATAACTCCAAAACTCCGAAACTCCAAAACTCCAAAACTCCAAAACTCCGAAACTCCGAAACTCCGAAACTCCAAAACTCCAAAACTCCAAAACTCCAAAACTCCGAAACTCCGAAACTCCAAAACTCCAAAACTCTAGAACTCCGAAACTCCAAAACTCCAAAACTCCAAAACTCCAAAACTGCAAAACTCCAAAACTCCAAAACTCCAAAACTCCGAAACTCCAAAACTCCGAAACTCCAAAACTCCGAAACTCCAAAACTCCAAAACTCCAAAACTCCAAAACTCCGAAACTCCAAAACTCCAGAACTCCAAAACTCCAAAACTGCAAAACTCCAAAACTCCAAAACTCCGAAACTCCGAAACTCCGAAACTCCGAAACTCCAAAACTCCGAAACTCCGAAACTCCAAAACTCCAAAACTCCGAAACTCCGAAACTCCAAAACTCCAAAACTCCGAAACTGCAAAACTCCAAAACTGCAAAACTCCGAAACTCCAAAACTCCAAAACTCCAAAACTCCGAAACTCCGAAACTCCGAAACTCCAAAACTCCGAAACTCCGAAACTCCAAAACTCCAAAACTCCAAAACTCCGAAACTCCTAAAACTAAGATACTCCGAAACTCCAAAACTCCAAATCTCCAAAACTCCGAAACTCCGAAACTCCAGAACACCAAAACTCCAAAACTCCGAAACTCCGAAACTCCAAAACTCCAAAACTCCGAAACTCCAAAACTCCAAAACTCCAAAACTCCGAAACTCCGAAACTCCGAAACTCCAAAACTCCGAAACTCCAAAACTCCAAAACTCCAAAACTCCGAAACTCCAAAACTCCAAAACTCCAATACTCCGAAACTCCAAAACTCCGAAACTCCGAAACTCCAAAACTCCAAAACTCCGAAACTCCAAAACTCCGAAACTCCGAAACTCCAAAACTCCGAACCTCCAAAACTCCAAAACTCCAAAACTCCGAAACTCCAAAACTCCAAAACTCCGAAACTGCAAAACTCCAAAACTGCAAAACTCCGAAACTCCAAAACTCCAAAACTCCGAAACTCCGAAACTCCAAAACTCCGAAACTCCGAAACTCCAAAACTCCAAAACTCCAAAACTCCGAAACTCCTAAAACTCCGATACTCCGAAACTCCAAAACTCCAAATCTCCAAAACTCCGAAACTCCGAAACTCCGAAACTCCGAAACTCCAAAACACCAAAACTCCAAAACTCCGAAACTCCGAAACTCCAAAACTCCAAAACTCCGAAACTCCGAAACTCCGAAACTCCGAAACTCCAAAACTCCAAAACTCCAAAACTCCGAAACTCCAAAACTCCAAAACTCCAAAACTCCAAAACTCCGAAACTCCAAAACTCCAAAACTCCAAAACTCCGAAACTCCAAAACTCCGAAACTCCAAAACTCCAAAACTCCAAAACTCCAAAACTCCAAAACTCCAAAACTCCGAAACTCCAAAACTCCAAAACTCCAAAACTCCAAAACTGCAAAACTCCAAAACTGCAAAACTCCAAAACTCCAAAACTCCGAAACTCCGAAACTCCGAAACTCCAAAACTCCGAAACTCCGAAACTCCAAAACTCCAAAACTCCGAAACTGCAAAACTCCAAAACTGCAAAACTCCGAAACTCCAAAACTCCAAAACTCCAAAACTCCGAAACTCCGAAACTCCAAAACTCCGAAACTCCGAAACTCCAAAACTCCAAAACTCCAAAACTCCGAAACTCCTAAAACTCCGATACTCCGAAACTCCAAAACTCCAAAACTCCAAAACTCCGAAACTCCGAAACTCCGAAACTCCGAAACTCCAAAACACCAAAACTCCAAAACTCCGAAACTCCGAAACTCCAAAACTCCAAAACTCCGAAACTCCGAAACTCCGAAACTCCAAAACTCCAAAACTCCAAAACTCCGAAACTCCAAAACTCCAAAACTCCAAAACTCCAAAACTCCGAAACTCCAAAACTCCAAAACTCCAAAACTCCGAAACTCCAAAACTCCGAAACTCCAAAACTCCGAAACTCCAAAACTCCAAAACTCCAAAACTCCAAAACTCCAAAACTCCAAAACTCCGAAACTCCAAAACTCCAAAACTCCAAAACTCCAAAACTGCAAAACTCCAAAACTCCAAAACTCCGAAACTCCTAAACTTAAAACTCCAAAACTCCGAAACTCCAAAACTCCAAAACTCCAAAACTGCAAAACTCCAAAACTCCGAAACTCCAAAACTCCAAAACACCAAAACTCCAAAACTCCGAAACTCCGAAACTCCAAAACTCCAAAACTCTAGAACTCCGAAACTCCAAAACTCCAAAACTGCAAAACTCCGAAACTCCAAAACTCCAAAACTCCAAAACTCCGAAACTCCGAAACTCCGAAACTCCGAAACTCCAAAACACCAAAACTCCAAAACTCCGAAACTCCGAAACTCCAAAACTCCAAAACTCCGAAACTGCAAAACTCCAAAACTCCAAAACTCCGAAACTCCGAAACTCCGAAACTCCGAAACTCCAAAACTCCGAAACTCCGAAACTCCAAAACTCCAAAACTCCGAAACTCCGAAACTCCAAAACTCCAAAACTCCGAAACTGCAAAACTCCAAAACTGCAAAACTCCGAAACTCCAAAACTCCAAAACTCCAAAACTCCGAAACTCCGAAACTCCAAAACTCCGAAACTCCGAAACTCCGAAACTCCAAAACTCCAAAACTCCAAAACTCCAAAACTCCGAAACTCCTAAAACTCCGATACTCCGAAACTCCAAAACTCCAAATCTCCAAAACTCCGAAACTCCGAAACTCCGAAACTCCAAAACACCAAAACTCCAAAACTCCAAAACTCCGAAACTCCGAAACTCCAAAACTCCAAAACTCCGAAACTCCGAAACTCCGAAACTCCGAAACTCCAAAACTCCAAAACTCCAAAACTCCGAAACTCCAAAACTCCAAAACTCCAAAACTCCAAAACTCCAAAACTCCGAAACTCCGAAACTCCAAAACTCCAAAACTCCAAAACTCCGAAACTCCAAAACTCCGAAACTCCAAAACTCCAAAACTCCAAAACTCCAAAACTCCAAAACTCCAAAACTCCAAAACTCCGAAACTCCAAAACTCCAAAACTCCAAAACTCCAAAACTGCAAAACTCCAAAACTCCAAAACTCCGAAACTCCTAAACTTAAAACTCCAAAACTCCGAAACTCCAAAACTCCAAAACTCCAAAACTGCAAAACTCCAAAACTCCGAAACTCCAAAACTCCAAAACACCAAAACTCCAAAACTCCGAAACTCCGAAACTCCAAAACTCCAAAACTCTAGAACTCCGAAACTCCAAAACTCCAAAACTGCAAAACTCCGAAACTCCAAAACTCCAAAACTCCAAAACTCCGAAACTCCGAAACTCCGAAACTCCAAAACACCAAAACTCCAAAACTCCGAAACTCCGAAACTCCAAAACTCCAAAACTCCGAAACTCCGAAACTCCGAAACTCCGAAACTCCAAAACTCCAAAACTCCAAAACTCCGAAACTCCAAAACTCCAAAACTCCGAAACTCCAAAACTCCAAAACTCCAAAACTGCAAAACTCCAAAACTCCAAAACTCCGAAACTCCGAAACTCCGAAACTCCAAAACTCCGAAACTCCGAAACTCCAAAACTCCAAAACTCCGAAACTCCGAAACTCCAAAACTCCAAAACTCCGAAACTGCAAAACTCCAAAACTGCAAAACTCCGAAACTCCAAAACTCCAAAACTCCAAAACTCCGAAACTCCGAAACTCCGAAACTCCGAAACTCCAAAACTCCAAAACTCCGAAACTCCGAAACTCCAAAACTCCAAAACTCCAAAACTCCGAAACTCCTAAAACTCCGATACTCCGAAACTCCAAAACTCCAAAACTCCAAAACTCCGAAACTCCGAAACTCCGAAACTCCGAAACTCCAAAACACCAAAACTCCAAAACTCCGAAACTCCGAAACTCCAAAACTCCAAAACTCCGAAACTCCGAAACTCTGAAACTCCGAAACTCCAAAACTCCAAAACTCCAAAACTCCGAAACTCCTAAAACTCCGATACTCCGAAACTCCGAAACTCCGAAACTCCGAAACTCCGAAACTCCAAAACACCAAAACTCCAAAACTCCGAAACTCCGAAACTCCAAAACTCCAAAACTCCGAAACTCCGAAACTCCGAAACTCCAAAACTCCAAAACTCCAAAACTCCGAAACTCCAAAACTCCAAAACTCCAAAACTCCGAAACTCCGAAACTCCAAAACTCCAAAACTCCAAAACTCCGCAACTCCAAAACTCCGAAACTCCAAAACTCCAAAACTCCAAAACTCCAAAACTCCAAAACTCCAAAACTCCGAAACTCCAAAACTCCAAAACTCCAAAACTCCAAAACTCCAAAACTCCAAAACTCCGAAACTCCAAAACTCCAAAACTCCGAAACTCCGAAACTCCAAAACTCCGAAACTCCGAAACTCCGAAACTCCAAAACTCCGAAACTCCAAAACTCCGAAACTCCGAAACTCCGAAACTCCAAAACTCCAAAACTCCGAAACTCCAAAACTCCGAAACTCCAAAACTCCAAAACTCCAAAACTCCAAAACTCCGAAACTCCAAAACTCCGAAACTCCAAAACTCCAAAACTCCGAAACTCCGAAACTCCAAAACTCCAAAACTCCGAAACTCCAAAACTCCAAAACTCCAAAACTGCAAAACTCCAAAACTGCAAAACTCCGAAACTCCAAAACTCCGAAACTCCGAAACTCGGAAACTCCAAAACTCCAAAATCCAAAACTCCAAAACTCCAAAACTCCGAAACTCGGAAACTCCAAAACTCCAAAACTCCGAAACTCCATAACTCCAAAACTCCGAAACTCCAAAACTCCAAAACTCCAAAACTCCGAAACTCCGAAACTCCGAAACTCCAAAACTCCAAAACTCCAAAACTCCAAAACTCCGAAACTCCGAAACTCCAAAACTCCAAAACTCTAGAACTCCGAAACTCCAAAACTCCAAAACTCCAAAACTCCAAAACTGCAAAACTCCAAAACTCCAAAACTCCAAAACTCCAAAACTGCAAAACTCCAAAACTCCAAAACTCCGAAACTCCTAAACTTAAAACTCCAAAACTCCGAAACTCCAAAACTCCAAAACTCCAAAACTGCAAAACTCCAAAACTCCGAAACTCCAAAACTCCAAAACACCAAAACTCCAAAACTCCGAAACTCCGAAACTCCAAAACTCCAAAACTCTAGAACTCCGAAACTCCAAAACTCCAAAACTGCAAAACTCCGAAACTCCAAAACTCCAAAACTCCAAAACTCCGAAACTCCGAAACTCCGAAACTCCGAAACTCCAAAACACCAAAACTCCAAAACTCCGAAACTCCGAAACTCCAAAACTCCAAAACTCCGAAACTGCAAAACTCCAAAACTCCAAAACTCCGAAACTCCGAAACTCCGAAACTCCGAAACTCCAAAACTCCGAAACTCCGAAACTCCAAAACTCCAAAACTCCGAAACTCCGAAACTCCAAAACTCCAAAACTCCGAAACTGCAAAACTCCAAAACTGCAAAACTCCGAAACTCCAAAACTCCAAAACTCCAAAACTCCGAAACTCCGAAACTCCAAAACTCCGAAACTCCGAAACTCCGAAACTCCAAAACTCCAAAACTCCAAAACTCCAAAACTCCGAAACTCCTAAAACTCCGATACTCCGAAACTCCAAAACTCCAAATCTCCAAAACTCCGAAACTCCGAAACTCCGAAACTCCAAAACACCAAAACTCCAAAACTCCAAAACTCCGAAACTCCGAAACACCAAAACTCCAAAACTCCGAAACTCCGAAACTCCGAAACTCCGAAACTCCAAAACTCCAAAACTCCAAAACTCCGAAACTCCAAAACTCCAAAACTCCAAAACTCCAAAACTCCAAAACTCCGAAACTCCGAAACTCCAAAACTCCAAAACTCCAAAACTCCGAAACTCCAAAACTCCGAAACTCCAAAACTCCAAAACTCCAAAACTCCAAAACTCCAAAACTCCAAAACTCCGAAACTCCAAAACTCCAAAACTCCAAAACTCCAAAACTGCAAAACTCCAAAACTCCAAAACTCCGAAACTCCTAAACTTAAAACTCCAAAACTCCGAAACTCCAAAACTCCAAAACTCCAAAACTGCAAAACTCCAAAACTCCGAAACTCCAAAACTCCAAAACACCAAAACTCCAAAACTCCGAAACTCCGAAACTCCAAAACTCCAAAACTCTAGAACTCCGAAACTCCAAAACTCCAAAACTGCAAAACTCCGAAACTCCAAAACTCCAAAACTCCAAAACTCCGAAACTCCGAAACTCCGAAACTCCAAAACACCAAAACTCCAAAACTCCGAAACTCCGAAACTCCAAAACTCCAAAACTCCGAAACTCCGAAACTCCGAAACTCCGAAACTCCAAAACTCCAAAACTCCAAAACTCCGAAACTCCAAAACTCCAAAACTCCGAAACTCCAAAACTCCAAAACTCCAAAACTGCAAAACTCCAAAACTCCAAAACTCCGAAACTCCGAAACTCCGAAACTCCAAAACTCCGAAACTCCGAAACTCCAAAACTCCAAAACTCCGAAACTCCGAAACTCCAAAACTCCAAAACTCCGAAACTGCAAAACTCCAAAACTGCAAAACTCCGAAACTCCAAAACTCCAAAACTCCAAAACTCCGAAACTCCGAAACTCCGAAACTCCGAAACTCCAAAACTCCAAAACTCCGAAACTCCGAAACTCCAAAACTCCAAAACTCCAAAACTCCGAAACTCCTAAAACTCCGATACTCCGAAACTCCAAAACTCCAAAACTCCAAAACTCCGAAACTCCGAAACTCCGAAACTCCGAAACTCCAAAACACCAAAACTCCGAAACTCCGAAACTCCGAAACTCCAAAACTCCAAAACTCCAAAACTCCGAAACTCCTAAAACTCCGATACTCCGAAACTCCGAAACTCCGAAACTCCGAAACTCCGAAACTCCAAAACTCCGAAACTCCGAAACTCCGAAACTCCAAAACTCCAAAACTCCGAAACTCCGAAACTCCGAAACTCCGAAACTCCAAAACTCCAAAACTCCAAAACTCCGAAACTCCTAAAACTCCGATACTCCGAAACTCCGAAACTCCGAAACTCCGAAACTCCGAAACTCCAAAACACCAAAACTCCAAAACTCCGAAACTCCGAAACTCCAAAACTCCAAAACTCCGAAACTCCGAAACTCCGAAACTCCAAAACTCCAAAACTCCAAAACTCCGAAACTCCAAAACTCCAAAACTCCAAAACTCCGAAACTCCGAAACTCCAAAACTCCAAAACTCCAAAACTCCGCAACTCCAAAACTCCGAAACTCCAAAACTCCAAAACTCCAAAACTCCAAAACTCCAAAACTCCAAAACTCCGAAACTCCAAAACTCCAAAACTCCAAAACTCCAAAACTCCAAAACTCCAAAACTCCAAAACTCCAAAACTCCGAAACTCCAAAACTCCAAAACTCCGAAACTCCGAAACTCCAAAACTCCGAAACTCCGAAACTCCGAAACTCCAAAACTCCGAAACTCCAAAACTCCGAAACTCCGAAACTCCGAAACTCCAAAACTCCAAAACTCCGAAACTCCAAAACTCCGAAACTCCAAAACTCCAAAACTCCAAAACTCCAAAACTCCGAAACTCCAAAACTCCGAAACTCCAAAACTCCAAAACTCCGAAACTCCGAAACTCCAAAACTCCAAAACTCCGAAACTCCAAAACTCCAAAACTCCAAAACTGCAAAACTCCAAAACTGCAAAACTCCGAAACTCCAAAACTCCGAAACTCCAAAACTCCAAAACTCCGAAACTCCAAAACTCCGAAACTCCAAAACTGCAAAACTCCAAAACTCCAAAACTCCGAAACTCCTAAACTTAAAACTCCAAAACTCCGAAACTCCAAAACTCCAAAACTCCAAAACTGCAAAACTCCAAAACTCCGAAACTCCAAAACTCCAAAACACCAAAACTCCAAAACTCCGAAACTCCGAAACTCCAAAACTCCAAAACTCTAGAACTCCGAAACTCCAAAACTCCAAAACTGCAAAACTCCGAAACTCCAAAACTCCAAAACTCCAAAACTCCGAAACTCCGAAACTCCGAAACTCCAAAACACCAAAACTCCAAAACTCCGAAACTCCGAAACTCCAAAACTCCAAAACTCCGAAACTCCGAAACTCCGAAACTCCGAAACTCCAAAACTCCAAAACTCCAAAACTCCGAAACTCCAAAACTCCAAAACTCCGAAACTCCAAAACTCCAAAACTCCAAAACTGCAAAACTCCAAAACTCCAAAACTCCGAAACTCCGAAACTCCGAAACTCCAAAACTCCGAAACTCCGAAACTCCAAAACTCCAAAACTCCGAAACTCCGAAACTCCAAAACTCCAAAACTCCGAAACTGCAAAACTCCAAAACTGCAAAACTCCGAAACTCCAAAACTCCAAAACTCCAAAACTCCGAAACTCCGAAACTCCGAAACTCCGAAACTCCAAAACTCCAAAACTCCGAAACTCCGAAACTCCAAAACTCCAAAACTCCAAAACTCCGAAACTCCTAAAACTCCGATACTCCGAAACTCCAAAACTCCAAAACTCCAAAACTCCGAAACTCCGAAACTCCGAAACTCCGAAACTCCAAAACACCAAAACTCCGAAACTCCGAAACTCCGAAACTCCAAAACTCCAAAACTCCAAAACTCCGAAACTCCTAAAACTCCGATACTCCGAAACTCCGAAACTCCGAAACTCCGAAACTCCGAAACTCCAAAACTCCGAAACTCCGAAACTCCGAAACTCCAAAACTCCAAAACTCCGAAACTCCGAAACTCCGAAACTCCGAAACTCCAAAACTCCAAAACTCCAAAACTCCGAAACTCCTAAAACTCCGATACTCCGAAACTCCGAAACTCCGAAACTCCGAAACTCCGAAACTCCAAAACACCAAAACTCCAAAACTCCGAAACTCCGAAACTCCAAAACTCCAAAACTCCGAAACTCCGAAACTCCGAAACTCCAAAACTCCAAAACTCCAAAACTCCGAAACTCCAAAACTCCAAAACTCCAAAACTCCGAAACTCCGAAACTCCAAAACTCCAAAACTCCAAAACTCCGCAACTCCAAAACTCCGAAACTCCAAAACTCCAAAACTCCAAAACTCCAAAACTCCAAAACTCCAAAACTCCGAAACTCCAAAACTCCAAAACTCCAAAACTCCAAAACTCCAAAACTCCAAAACTCCAAAACTCCAAAACTCCGAAACTCCAAAACTCCAAAACTCCGAAACTCCGAAACTCCAAAACTCCGAAACTCCGAAACTCCGAAACTCCAAAACTCCGAAACTCCAAAACTCCGAAACTCCGAAACTCCGAAACTCCAAAACTCCAAAACTCCGAAACTCCAAAACTCCGAAACTCCAAAACTCCAAAACTCCAAAACTCCAAAACTCCGAAACTCCAAAACTCCGAAACTCCGAAACTCCAAAACTCCAAAACTCCGAAACTCCGAAACTCCAAAACTCCAAAACTCCGAAACTCCAAAACTCCAAAACTCCAAAACTGCAAAACTCCAAAACTGCAAAACTCCGAAACTCCAAAACTCCGAAACTCCAAAACTCCAAAACTCCGAAACTCCAAAACTCCGAAACTCCAAAACTCCAAAACTCCGAAACTCCGAAACTCCAAAACTCCAAAACTCCGAAACTCCAAAACTCCAAAACTCCAAAACTGCAAAACTCCAAAACTGCAAAACTCCGAAACTCCAAAACTCCGAAACTCCGAAACTCGGAAACTCCAAAACTCCAAAATCCAAAACTCCAAAACTCCAAAACTCCGAAACTCGGAAACTCCAAAACTCCAAAACTCCGAAACTCCATAACTCCAAAACTCCGAAACTCCAAAACTCCAAAACTCCAAAACTCCGAAACTCCGAAACTCCAAAACTCCAAAACTCCAAAACTCCGCAACTCCAAAACTCCGAAACTCCAAAACTCCAAAACTCCAAAACTCCAAAACTCCAAAACTCCAAAACTCCGAAACTCCAAAACTCCAAAACTCCAAAACTCCAAAACTCCAAAACTCCAAAACTCCGAAACTCCAAAACTCCAAAACTCCGAAACTCCGAAACTCCAAAACTCCGAAACTCCGAAACTCCGAAACTCCAAAACTCCGAAACTCCAAAACTCCGAAACTCCGAAACTCCGAAACTCCAAAACTCCAAAACTCCGAAACTCCAAAACTCCGAAACTCCAAAACTCCAAAACTCCAAAACTCCAAAACTCCGAAACTCCAAAACTCCGAAACTCCAAAACTCCAAAACTCCGAAACTCCGAAACTCCAAAACTCCAAAACTCCGAAACTCCAAAACTCCAAAACTCCAAAACTGCAAAACTCCAAAACTGCAAAACTCCGAAACTCCAAAACTCCGAAACTCCGAAACTCGGAAACTCCAAAACTCCAAAATCCAAAACTCCAAAACTCCAAAACTCCGAAACTCGGAAACTCCAAAACTCCAAAACTCCGAAACTCCATAACTCCAAAACTCCGAAACTCCAAAACTCCAAAACTCCAAAACTCCGAAACTCCGAAACTCCGAAACTCCAAAACTCCAAAACTCCAAAACTCCAAAACTCCGAAACTCCGAAACTCCAAAACTCCAAAACTCTAGAACTCCGAAACTCCAAAACTCCAAAACTCCAAAACTCCAAAACTGCAAAACTCCAAAACTCCAAAACTCCAAAACTCCAAAACTGCAAAACTCCAAAACTCCAAAACTCCGAAACTCCTAAACTTAAAACTCCAAAACTCCGAAACTCCAAAACTCCAAAACTCCAAAACTGCAAAACTCCAAAACTCCGAAACTCCAAAACTCCAAAACACCAAAACTCCAAAACTCCGAAACTCCGAAACTCCGAAACTCCAAAACTCCAAAACTCTAGAACTCCGAAACTCCAAAACTCCAAAACTGCAAAACTCCGAAACTCCAAAACTCCAAAACTCCAAAACTCCGAAACTCCGAAACTCCGAAACTCCGAAACTCCAAAACACCAAAACTCCAAAACTCCGAAACTCCGAAACTCCAAAACTCCAAAACTCCGAAACTGCAAAACTCCAAAACTCCAAAACTCCGAAACTCCGAAACTCCGAAACTCCGAAACTCCAAAACTCCGAAACTCCGAAACTCCAAAACTCCAAAACTCCGAAACTCCGAAACTCCAAAACTCCAAAACTCCGAAACTGCAAAACTCCAAAACTGCAAAACTCCGAAACTCCAAAACTCCAAAACTCCAAAACTCCGAAACTCCGAAACTCCAAAACTCCGAAACTCCGAAACTCCGAAACTCCAAAACTCCAAAACTCCAAAACTCCAAAACTCCGAAACTCCTAAAACTCCGATACTCCGAAACTCCAAAACTCCAAATCTCCAAAACTCCGAAACTCCGAAACTCCGAAACTCCAAAACACCAAAACTCCAAAACTCCAAAACTCCGAAACTCCGAAACTCCAAAACTCCAAAACTCCGAAACTCCGAAACTCCAAAACTCCAAAACTCCGCAACTCCAAAACTCCGAAACTCCAAAACTCCAAAACTCCAAAACTCCAAAACTCCAAAACTCCAAAACTCCGAAACTCCAAAACTCCAAAACTCCAAAACTCCAAAACTCCAAAACTCCGAAACTCCAAAACTCCAAAACTCCGAAACTCCGAAACTCCAAAACTCCGAAACTCCGAAACTCCGAAACTCCAAAACTCCGAAACTCCAAAACTCCGAAACTCCGAAACTCCGAAACTCCAAAACTCCAAAACTCCGAAACTCCAAAACTCCGAAACTCCAAAACTCCAAAACTCCAAAACTCCAAAACTCCGAAACTCCAAAACTCCGAAACTCCAAAACTCCAAAACTCCGAAACTCCGAAACTCCAAAACTCCAAAACTCCGAAACTCCAAAACTCCAAAACTCCAAAACTGCAAAACTCCAAAACTGCAAAACTCCGAAACTCCAAAACTCCGAAACTCCGAAACTCGGAAACTCCAAAACTCCAAAATCCAAAACTCCAAAACTCCAAAACTCCGAAACTCGGAAACTCCAAAACTCCAAAACTCCGAAACTCCATAACTCCAAAACTCCGAAACTCCAAAACTCCAAAACTCCAAAACTCCGAAACTCCGAAACTCCGAAACTCCAAAACTCCAAAACTCCAAAACTCCAAAACTCCGAAACTCCGAAACTCCAAAACTCCAAAACTCTAGAACTCCGAAACTCCAAAACTCCAAAACTCCAAAACTCCAAAACTGCAAAACTCCAAAACTCCAAAACTCCAAAACTCCAAAACTGCAAAACTCCAAAACTCCAAAACTCCGAAACTCCTAAACTTAAAACTCCAAAACTCCGAAACTCCAAAACTCCAAAACTCCAAAACTGCAAAACTCCAAAACTCCGAAACTCCAAAACTCCAAAACACCAAAACTCCAAAACTCCGAAACTCCGAAACTCCAAAACTCCAAAACTCTAGAACTCCGAAACTCCAAAACTCCAAAACTGCAAAACTCCGAAACTCCAAAACTCCAAAACTCCAAAACTCCGAAACTCCGAAACTCCGAAACTCCGAAACTCCAAAACACCAAAACTCCAAAACTCCGAAACTCCGAAACTCCAAAACTCCAAAACTCCGAAACTGCAAAACTCCAAAACTCCAAAACTCCGAAACTCCGAAACTCCGAAACTCCGAAACTCCAAAACTCCGAAACTCCGAAACTCCAAAACTCCAAAACTCCGAAACTCCGAAACTCCAAAACTCCAAAACTCCGAAACTGCAAAACTCCAAAACTGCAAAACTCCGAAACTCCAAAACTCCAAAACTCCAAAACTCCGAAACTCCGAAACTCCAAAACTCCGAAACTCCGAAACTCCGAAACTCCAAAACTCCAAAACTCCAAAACTCCAAAACTCCGAAACTCCTAAAACTCCGATACTCCGAAACTCCAAAACTCCAAATCTCCAAAACTCCGAAACTCCGAAACTCCGAAACTCCAAAACACCAAAACTCCAAAACTCCAAAACTCCGAAACTCCGAAACTCCAAAACTCCAAAACTCCGAAACTCCGAAACTCCGAAACTCCGAAACTCCAAAACTCCAAAACTCCAAAACTCCGAAACTCCAAAACTCCAAAACTCCAAAACTCCAAAACTCCAAAACTGCAAAACTCCAAAACTCCAAAACTCCGAAACTCCGAAACTCCGAAACTCCAAAACTCCGAAACTCCGAAACTCCAAAACTCCAAAACTCCGAAACTCCGAAACTCCAAAACTCCAAAACTCCGAAACTGCAAAACTCCAAAACTGCAAAACTCCGAAACTCCAAAACTCCAAAACTCCAAAACTCCGAAACTCCGAAACTCCGAAACTCCGAAACTCCAAAACTCCAAAACTCCGAAACTCCGAAACTCCAAAACTCCAAAACTCCAAAACTCCGAAACTCCTAAAACTCCGATACTCCGAAACTCCAAAACTCCAAAACTCCAAAACTCCGAAACTCCGAAACTCCGAAACTCCGAAACTCCAAAACACCAAAACTCCAAAACTCCGAAACTCCGAAACTCCAAAACTCCAAAACTCCGAAACTCCGAAACTCTGAAACTCCGAAACTCCAAAACTCCAAAACTCCAAAACTCCGAAACTCCTAAAACTCCGATACTCCGAAACTCCGAAACTCCGAAACTCCGAAACTCCGAAACTCCAAAACACCAAAACTCCAAAACTCCGAAACTCCGAAACTCCAAAACTCCAAAACTCCGAAACTCCGAAACTCCGAAACTCCAAAACTCCAAAACTCCAAAACTCCGAAACTCCAAAACTCCAAAACTCCAAAACTCCGAAACTCCGAAACTCCAAAACTCCAAAACTCCAAAACTCCGCAACTCCAAAACTCCGAAACTCCAAAACTCCAAAACTCCAAAACTCCAAAACTCCAAAACTCCAAAACTCCGAAACTCCAAAACTCCAAAACTCCAAAACTCCAAAACTCCAAAACTCCAAAACTCCGAAACTCCAAAACTCCAAAACTCCGAAACTCCGAAACTCCAAAACTCCGAAACTCCGAAACTCCGAAACTCCAAAACTCCGAAACTCCAAAACTCCGAAACTCCGAAACTCCGAAACTCCAAAACTCCAAAACTCCGAAACTCCAAAACTCCGAAACTCCAAAACTCCAAAACTCCAAAACTCCAAAACTCCGAAACTCCAAAACTCCGAAACTCCAAAACTCCAAAACTCCGAAACTCCGAAACTCCAAAACTCCAAAACTCCGAAACTCCAAAACTCCAAAACTCCAAAACTGCAAAACTCCAAAACTGCAAAACTCCGAAACTCCAAAACTCCGAAACTCCGAAACTCGGAAACTCCAAAACTCCAAAATCCAAAACTCCAAAACTCCAAAACTCCGAAACTCGGAAACTCCAAAACTCCAAAACTCCGAAACTCCATAACTCCAAAACTCCGAAACTCCAAAACTCCAAAACTCCAAAACTCCGAAACTCCGAAACTCCGAAACTCCAAAACTCCAAAACTCCAAAACTCCAAAACTCCGAAACTCCGAAACTCCAAAACTCCAAAACTCTAGAACTCCGAAACTCCAAAACTCCAAAACTCCAAAACTCCAAAACTGCAAAACTCCAAAACTCCAAAACTCCAAAACTCCAAAACTGCAAAACTCCAAAACTCCAAAACTCCGAAACTCCTAAACTTAAAACTCCAAAACTCCGAAACTCCAAAACTCCAAAACTCCAAAACTGCAAAACTCCAAAACTCCGAAACTCCAAAACTCCAAAACACCAAAACTCCAAAACTCCGAAACTCCGAAACTCCAAAACTCCAAAACTCTAGAACTCCGAAACTCCAAAACTCCAAAACTGCAAAACTCCGAAACTCCAAAACTCCAAAACTCCAAAACTCCGAAACTCCGAAACTCCGAAACTCCGAAACTCCAAAACACCAAAACTCCAAAACTCCGAAACTCCGAAACTCCAAAACTCCAAAACTCCGAAACTGCAAAACTCCAAAACTCCAAAACTCCGAAACTCCGAAACTCCGAAACTCCGAAACTCCAAAACTCCGAAACTCCGAAACTCCAAAACTCCAAAACTCCGAAACTCCGAAACTCCAAAACTCCAAAACTCCGAAACTGCAAAACTCCAAAACTGCAAAACTCCGAAACTCCAAAACTCCAAAACTCCAAAACTCCGAAACTCCGAAACTCCAAAACTCCGAAACTCCGAAACTCCGAAACTCCAAAACTCCAAAACTCCAAAACTCCAAAACTCCGAAACTCCTAAAACTCCGATACTCCGAAACTCCAAAACTCCAAATCTCCAAAACTCCGAAACTCCGAAACTCCGAAACTCCAAAACACCAAAACTCCAAAACTCCAAAACTCCGAAACTCCGAAACACCAAAACTCCAAAACTCCGAAACTCCGAAACTCCGAAACTCCGAAACTCCAAAACTCCAAAACTCCAAAACTCCGAAACTCCAAAACTCCAAAACTCCAAAACTCCAAAACTCCGAAACTCCGAAACTCCAAAACTCCAAAACTCCAAAACTCCGAAACTCCAAAACTCCGAAACTCCAAAACTCCAAAACTCCAAAACTCCAAAACTCCAAAACTCCAAAACTCCGAAACTCCAAAACTCCAAAACTCCAAAACTCCAAAACTGCAAAACTCCAAAACTCCAAAACTCCGAAACTCCTAAACTTAAAACTCCAAAACTCCGAAACTCCAAAACTCCAAAACTCCAAAACTGCAAAACTCCAAAACTCCGAAACTCCAAAACTCCAAAACACCAAAACTCCAAAACTCCGAAACTCCGAAACTCCAAAACTCCAAAACTCTAGAACTCCGAAACTCCAAAACTCCAAAACTGCAAAACTCCGAAACTCCAAAACTCCAAAACTCCAAAACTCCGAAACTCCGAAACTCCGAAACTCCAAAACACCAAAACTCCAAAACTCCGAAACTCCGAAACTCCAAAACTCCAAAACTCCGAAACTCCGAAACTCCGAAACTCCGAAACTCCAAAACTCCAAAACTCCAAAACTCCGAAACTCCAAAACTCCAAAACTCCGAAACTCCAAAACTCCAAAACTCCAAAACTGCAAAACTCCAAAACTCCAAAACTCCGAAACTCCGAAACTCCGAAACTCCAAAACTCCGAAACTCCGAAACTCCAAAACTCCAAAACTCCGAAACTCCGAAACTCCAAAACTCCAAAACTCCGAAACTGCAAAACTCCAAAACTGCAAAACTCCGAAACTCCAAAACTCCAAAACTCCAAAACTCCGAAACTCCGAAACTCCGAAACTCCGAAACTCCAAAACTCCAAAACTCCGAAACTCCGAAACTCCAAAACTCCAAAACTCCAAAACTCCGAAACTCCTAAAACTCCGATACTCCGAAACTCCAAAACTCCAAAACTCCAAAACTCCGAAACTCCGAAACTCCGAAACTCCGAAACTCCAAAACACCAAAACTCCGAAACTCCGAAACTCCGAAACTCCAAAACTCCAAAACTCCAAAACTCCGAAACTCCTAAAACTCCGATACTCCGAAACTCCGAAACTCCGAAACTCCGAAACTCCGAAACTCCAAAACTCCGAAACTCCGAAACTCCGAAACTCCAAAACTCCAAAACTCCGAAACTCCGAAACTCCGAAACTCCGAAACTCCAAAACTCCAAAACTCCAAAACTCCGAAACTCCTAAAACTCCGATACTCCGAAACTCCGAAACTCCGAAACTCCGAAACTCCGAAACTCCAAAACACCAAAACTCCAAAACTCCGAAACTCCGAAACTCCAAAACTCCAAAACTCCGAAACTCCGAAACTCCGAAACTCCAAAACTCCAAAACTCCAAAACTCCGAAACTCCAAAACTCCAAAACTCCAAAACTCCGAAACTCCGAAACTCCAAAACTCCAAAACTCCAAAACTCCGCAACTCCAAAACTCCGAAACTCCAAAACTCCAAAACTCCAAAACTCCAAAACTCCAAAACTCCAAAACTCCGAAACTCCAAAACTCCAAAACTCCAAAACTCCAAAACTCCAAAACTCCAAAACTCCAAAACTCCAAAACTCCGAAACTCCAAAACTCCAAAACTCCGAAACTCCGAAACTCCAAAACTCCGAAACTCCGAAACTCCGAAACTCCAAAACTCCGAAACTCCAAAACTCCGAAACTCCGAAACTCCGAAACTCCGAAACTCCAAAACTCCAAAACTCCGAAACTCCAAAACTCCGAAACTCCAAAACTCCAAAACTCCAAAACTCCAAAACTCCGAAACTCCAAAACTCCGAAACTCCAAAACTCCAAAACTCCGAAACTCCGAAACTCCAAAACTCCAAAACTCCGAAACTCCAAAACTCCAAAACTCCAAAACTGCAAAACTCCAAAACTGCAAAACTCCGAAACTCCAAAACTCCGAAACTCCAAAACTCCAAAACTCCGAAACTCCAAAACTCCGAAACTCCAAAACTCCAAAACTCCGAAACTCCGAAACTCCAAAACTCCAAAACTCCGAAACTCCAAAACTCCAAAACTCCAAAACTGCAAAACTCCAAAACTGCAAAACTCCGAAACTCCAAAACTCCGAAACTCCGAAACTCGGAAACTCCAAAACTCCAAAATCCAAAACTCCAAAACTCCAAAACTCCGAAACTCGGAAACTCCAAAACTCCAAAACTCCGAAACTCCATAACTCCAAAACTCCGAAACTCCAAAACTCCAAAACTCCAAAACTCCGAAACTCCGAAACTCCAAAACTCCAAAACTCCAAAACTCCGCAACTCCAAAACTCCGAAACTCCAAAACTCCAAAACTCCAAAACTCCAAAACTCCAAAACTCCAAAACTCCGAAACTCCAAAACTCCAAAACTCCAAAACTCCAAAACTCCAAAACTCCAAAACTCCGAAACTCCAAAACTCCAAAACTCCGAAACTCCGAAACTCCAAAACTCCGAAACTCCGAAACTCCGAAACTCCAAAACTCCGAAACTCCAAAACTCCGAAACTCCGAAACTCCGAAACTCCAAAACTCCAAAACTCCGAAACTCCAAAACTCCGAAACTCCAAAACTCCAAAACTCCAAAACTCCAAAACTCCGAAACTCCAAAACTCCGAAACTCCAAAACTCCAAAACTCCGAAACTCCGAAACTCCAAAACTCCAAAACTCCGAAACTCCAAAACTCCAAAACTCCAAAACTGCAAAACTCCAAAACTGCAAAACTCCGAAACTCCAAAACTCCGAAACTCCGAAACTCGGAAACTCCAAAACTCCAAAATCCAAAACTCCAAAACTCCAAAACTCCGAAACTCGGAAACTCCAAAACTCCAAAACTCCGAAACTCCATAACTCCAAAACTCCGAAACTCCAAAACTCCAAAACTCCAAAACTCCGAAACTCCGAAACTCCGAAACTCCAAAACTCCAAAACTCCAAAACTCCAAAACTCCGAAACTCCGAAACTCCAAAACTCCAAAACTCTAGAACTCCGAAACTCCAAAACTCCAAAACTCCAAAACTCCAAAACTGCAAAACTCCAAAACTCCAAAACTCCAAAACTCCAAAACTGCAAAACTCCAAAACTCCAAAACTCCGAAACTCCTAAACTTAAAACTCCAAAACTCCGAAACTCCAAAACTCCAAAACTCCAAAACTGCAAAACTCCAAAACTCCGAAACTCCAAAACTCCAAAACACCAAAACTCCAAAACTCCGAAACTCCGAAACTCCGAAACTCCAAAACTCCAAAACTCTAGAACTCCGAAACTCCAAAACTCCAAAACTGCAAAACTCCGAAACTCCAAAACTCCAAAACTCCAAAACTCCGAAACTCCGAAACTCCGAAACTCCGAAACTCCAAAACACCAAAACTCCAAAACTCCGAAACTCCGAAACTCCAAAACTCCAAAACTCCGAAACTGCAAAACTCCAAAACTCCAAAACTCCGAAACTCCGAAACTCCGAAACTCCGAAACTCCAAAACTCCGAAACTCCGAAACTCCAAAACTCCAAAACTCCGAAACTCCGAAACTCCAAAACTCCAAAACTCCGAAACTGCAAAACTCCAAAACTGCAAAACTCCGAAACTCCAAAACTCCAAAACTCCAAAACTCCGAAACTCCGAAACTCCAAAACTCCGAAACTCCGAAACTCCGAAACTCCAAAACTCCAAAACTCCAAAACTCCAAAACTCCGAAACTCCTAAAACTCCGATACTCCGAAACTCCAAAACTCCAAATCTCCAAAACTCCGAAACTCCGAAACTCCGAAACTCCAAAACACCAAAACTCCAAAACTCCAAAACTCCGAAACTCCGAAACTCCAAAACTCCAAAACTCCGAAACTCCGAAACTCCAAAACTCCAAAACTCCGCAACTCCAAAACTCCGAAACTCCAAAACTCCAAAACTCCAAAACTCCAAAACTCCAAAACTCCAAAACTCCGAAACTCCAAAACTCCAAAACTCCAAAACTCCAAAACTCCAAAACTCCAAAACTCCGAAACTCCAAAACTCCAAAACTCCGAAACTCCGAAACTCCAAAACTCCGAAACTCCGAAACTCCGAAACTCCAAAACTCCGAAACTCCAAAACTCCGAAACTCCGAAACTCCGAAACTCCAAAACTCCAAAACTCCGAAACTCCAAAACTCCGAAACTCCAAAACTCCAAAACTCCAAAACTCCAAAACTCCGAAACTCCAAAACTCCGAAACTCCAAAACTCCAAAACTCCGAAACTCCGAAACTCCAAAACTCCAAAACTCCGAAACTCCAAAACTCCAAAACTCCAAAACTGCAAAACTCCAAAACTGCAAAACTCCGAAACTCCAAAACTCCGAAACTCCGAAACTCGGAAACTCCAAAACTCCAAAATCCAAAACTCCAAAACTCCAAAACTCCGAAACTCGGAAACTCCAAAACTCCAAAACTCCGAAACTCCATAACTCCAAAACTCCGAAACTCCAAAACTCCAAAACTCCAAAACTCCGAAACTCCGAAACTCCGAAACTCCAAAACTCCAAAACTCCAAAACTCCAAAACTCCGAAACTCCGAAACTCCAAAACTCCAAAACTCTAGAACTCCGAAACTCCAAAACTCCAAAACTCCAAAACTCCAAAACTGCAAAACTCCAAAACTCCAAAACTCCAAAACTCCAAAACTGCAAAACTCCAAAACTCCAAAACTCCGAAACTCCTAAACTTAAAACTCCAAAACTCCGAAACTCCAAAACTCCAAAACTCCAAAACTGCAAAACTCCAAAACTCCGAAACTCCAAAACTCCAAAACACCAAAACTCCAAAACTCCGAAACTCCGAAACTCCAAAACTCCAAAACTCTAGAACTCCGAAACTCCAAAACTCCAAAACTGCAAAACTCCGAAACTCCAAAACTCCAAAACTCCAAAACTCCGAAACTCCGAAACTCCGAAACTCCGAAACTCCAAAACACCAAAACTCCAAAACTCCGAAACTCCGAAACTCCAAAACTCCAAAACTCCGAAACTGCAAAACTCCAAAACTCCAAAACTCCGAAACTCCGAAACTCCGAAACTCCGAAACTCCAAAACTCCGAAACTCCGAAACTCCAAAACTCCAAAACTCCGAAACTCCGAAACTCCAAAACTCCAAAACTCCGAAACTGCAAAACTCCAAAACTGCAAAACTCCGAAACTCCAAAACTCCAAAACTCCAAAACTCCGAAACTCCGAAACTCCAAAACTCCGAAACTCCGAAACTCCGAAACTCCAAAACTCCAAAACTCCAAAACTCCAAAACTCCGAAACTCCTAAAACTCCGATACTCCGAAACTCCAAAACTCCAAATCTCCAAAACTCCGAAACTCCGAAACTCCGAAACTCCAAAACACCAAAACTCCAAAACTCCAAAACTCCGAAACTCCGAAACTCCAAAACTCCAAAACTCCGAAACTCCGAAACTCCGAAACTCCGAAACTCCAAAACTCCAAAACTCCAAAACTCCGAAACTCCAAAACTCCAAAACTCCAAAACTCCAAAACTCCAAAACTCCGAAACTCCGAAACTCCAAAACTCCAAAACTCCAAAACTCCGAAACTCCAAAACTCCGAAACTCCAAAACTCCAAAACTCCAAAACTCCAAAACTCCAAAACTCCAAAACTCCGAAACTCCAAAACTCCAAAACTCCAAAACTCCAAAACTGCAAAACTCCAAAACTCCAAAACTCCGAAACTCCTAAACTTAAAACTCCAAAACTCCGAAACTCCAAAACTCCAAAACTCCAAAACTGCAAAACTCCAAAACTCCGAAACTCCAAAACTCCAAAACACCAAAACTCCAAAACTCCGAAACTCCGAAACTCCAAAACTCCAAAACTCTAGAACTCCGAAACTCCAAAACTCCAAAACTGCAAAACTCCGAAACTCCAAAACTCCAAAACTCCAAAACTCCGAAACTCCGAAACTCCGAAACTCCAAAACACCAAAACTCCAAAACTCCGAAACTCCGAAACTCCAAAACTCCAAAACTCCGAAACTCCGAAACTCCGAAACTCCGAAACTCCAAAACTCCAAAACTCCAAAACTCCGAAACTCCAAAACTCCAAAACTCCGAAACTCCAAAACTCCAAAACTCCAAAACTGCAAAACTCCAAAACTCCAAAACTCCGAAACTCCGAAACTCCGAAACTCCAAAACTCCGAAACTCCGAAACTCCAAAACTCCAAAACTCCGAAACTCCGAAACTCCAAAACTCCAAAACTCCGAAACTGCAAAACTCCAAAACTGCAAAACTCCGAAACTCCAAAACTCCAAAACTCCAAAACTCCGAAACTCCGAAACTCCGAAACTCCGAAACTCCAAAACTCCAAAACTCCGAAACTCCGAAACTCCAAAACTCCAAAACTCCAAAACTCCGAAACTCCTAAAACTCCGATACTCCGAAACTCCAAAACTCCAAAACTCCAAAACTCCGAAACTCCGAAACTCCGAAACTCCGAAACTCCAAAACACCAAAACTCCGAAACTCCGAAACTCCGAAACTCCAAAACTCCAAAACTCCAAAACTCCGAAACTCCTAAAACTCCGATACTCCGAAACTCCGAAACTCCGAAACTCCGAAACTCCGAAACTCCAAAACTCCGAAACTCCGAAACTCCGAAACTCCAAAACTCCAAAACTCCGAAACTCCGAAACTCCGAAACTCCGAAACTCCAAAACTCCAAAACTCCAAAACTCCGAAACTCCTAAAACTCCGATACTCCGAAACTCCGAAACTCCGAAACTCCGAAACTCCGAAACTCCAAAACACCAAAACTCCAAAACTCCGAAACTCCGAAACTCCAAAACTCCAAAACTCCGAAACTCCGAAACTCCGAAACTCCAAAACTCCAAAACTCCAAAACTCCGAAACTCCAAAACTCCAAAACTCCAAAACTCCGAAACTCCGAAACTCCAAAACTCCAAAACTCCAAAACTCCGCAACTCCAAAACTCCGAAACTCCAAAACTCCAAAACTCCAAAACTCCAAAACTCCAAAACTCCAAAACTCCGAAACTCCAAAACTCCAAAACTCCAAAACTCCAAAACTCCAAAACTCCAAAACTCCAAAACTCCAAAACTCCGAAACTCCAAAACTCCAAAACTCCGAAACTCCGAAACTCCAAAACTCCGAAACTCCGAAACTCCGAAACTCCAAAACTCCGAAACTCCAAAACTCCGAAACTCCGAAACTCCAAAACTCCAAAACTCCGAAACTCCAAAACTCCGAAACTCCAAAACTCCAAAACTCCAAAACTCCAAAACTCCGAAACTCCAAAACTCCGAAACTCCAAAACTCCAAAACTCCGAAACTCCGAAACTCCAAAACTCCAAAACTCCGAAACTCCGAAACTCCAAAACTCCAAAACTCCAAAACTCCGAAACTCCTAAAACTCCGATACTCCGAAACTCCAAAACTCCAAAACTCCAAAACTCCGAAACTCCGAAACTCCGAAACTCCGAAACTCCAAAACACCAAAACTCCGAAACTCCGAAACTCCGAAACTCCAAAACTCCAAAACTCCAAAACTCCGAAACTCCTAAAACTCCGATACTCCGAAACTCCGAAACTCCGAAACTCCGAAACTCCGAAACTCCAAAACTCCGAAACTCCGAAACTCCGAAACTCCAAAACTCCAAAACTCCGAAACTCCGAAACTCCGAAACTCCGAAACTCCAAAACTCCAAAACTCCAAAACTCCGAAACTCCTAAAACTCCGATACTCCGAAACTCCGAAACTCCGAAACTCCGAAACTCCGAAACTCCAAAACACCAAAACTCCAAAACTCCGAAACTCCGAAACTCCAAAACTCCAAAACTCCGAAACTCCGAAACTCCGAAACTCCAAAACTCCAAAACTCCAAAACTCCGAAACTCCAAAACTCCAAAACTCCAAAACTCCGAAACTCCGAAACTCCAAAACTCCAAAACTCCAAAACTCCGCAACTCCAAAACTCCGAAACTCCAAAACTCCAAAACTCCAAAACTCCAAAACTCCAAAACTCCAAAACTCCGAAACTCCAAAACTCCAAAACTCCAAAACTCCAAAACTCCAAAACTCCAAAACTCCAAAACTCCAAAACTCCGAAACTCCAAAACTCCAAAACTCCGAAACTCCGAAACTCCAAAACTCCGAAACTCCGAAACTCCGAAACTCCAAAACTCCGAAACTCCAAAACTCCGAAACTCCGAAACTCCGAAACTCCGAAACTCCAAAACTCCAAAACTCCGAAACTCCAAAACTCCGAAACTCCAAAACTCCAAAACTCCAAAACTCCAAAACTCCGAAACTCCAAAACTCCGAAACTCCAAAACTCCAAAACTCCGAAACTCCGAAACTCCAAAACTCCAAAACTCCGAAACTCCAAAACTCCAAAACTCCAAAACTGCAAAACTCCAAAACTGCAAAACTCCGAAACTCCAAAACTCCGAAACTCCAAAACTCCAAAACTCCGAAACTCCAAAACTCCGAAACTCCAAAACTCCAAAACTCCGAAACTCCGAAACTCCAAAACTCCAAAACTCCGAAACTCCAAAACTCCAAAACTCCAAAACTGCAAAACTCCAAAACTGCAAAACTCCGAAACTCCAAAACTCCGAAACTCCGAAACTCGGAAACTCCAAAACTCCAAAATCCAAAACTCCAAAACTCCAAAACTCCGAAACTCGGAAACTCCAAAACTCCAAAACTCCGAAACTCCATAACTCCAAAACTCCGAAACTCCAAAACTCCAAAACTCCAAAACTCCGAAACTCCGAAACTCCAAAACTCCAAAACTCCAAAACTCCGCAACTCCAAAACTCCGAAACTCCAAAACTCCAAAACTCCAAAACTCCAAAACTCCAAAACTCCAAAACTCCGAAACTCCAAAACTCCAAAACTCCAAAACTCCAAAACTCCAAAACTCCAAAACTCCGAAACTCCAAAACTCCAAAACTCCGAAACTCCGAAACTCCAAAACTCCGAAACTCCGAAACTCCGAAACTCCAAAACTCCGAAACTCCAAAACTCCGAAACTCCGAAACTCCGAAACTCCAAAACTCCAAAACTCCGAAACTCCAAAACTCCGAAACTCCAAAACTCCAAAACTCCAAAACTCCAAAACTCCGAAACTCCAAAACTCCGAAACTCCAAAACTCCAAAACTCCGAAACTCCGAAACTCCAAAACTCCAAAACTCCGAAACTCCAAAACTCCAAAACTCCAAAACTGCAAAACTCCAAAACTGCAAAACTCCGAAACTCCAAAACTCCGAAACTCCGAAACTCGGAAACTCCAAAACTCCAAAATCCAAAACTCCAAAACTCCAAAACTCCGAAACTCGGAAACTCCAAAACTCCAAAACTCCGAAACTCCATAACTCCAAAACTCCGAAACTCCAAAACTCCAAAACTCCAAAACTCCGAAACTCCGAAACTCCGAAACTCCAAAACTCCAAAACTCCAAAACTCCAAAACTCCGAAACTCCGAAACTCCAAAACTCCAAAACTCTAGAACTCCGAAACTCCAAAACTCCAAAACTCCAAAACTCCAAAACTGCAAAACTCCAAAACTCCAAAACTCCAAAACTCCAAAACTGCAAAACTCCAAAACTCCAAAACTCCGAAACTCCTAAACTTAAAACTCCAAAACTCCGAAACTCCAAAACTCCAAAACTCCAAAACTGCAAAACTCCAAAACTCCGAAACTCCAAAACTCCAAAACACCAAAACTCCAAAACTCCGAAACTCCGAAACTCCGAAACTCCAAAACTCCAAAACTCTAGAACTCCGAAACTCCAAAACTCCAAAACTGCAAAACTCCGAAACTCCAAAACTCCAAAACTCCAAAACTCCGAAACTCCGAAACTCCGAAACTCCGAAACTCCAAAACACCAAAACTCCAAAACTCCGAAACTCCGAAACTCCAAAACTCCAAAACTCCGAAACTGCAAAACTCCAAAACTCCAAAACTCCGAAACTCCGAAACTCCGAAACTCCGAAACTCCAAAACTCCGAAACTCCGAAACTCCAAAACTCCAAAACTCCGAAACTCCGAAACTCCAAAACTCCAAAACTCCGAAACTGCAAAACTCCAAAACTGCAAAACTCCGAAACTCCAAAACTCCAAAACTCCAAAACTCCGAAACTCCGAAACTCCAAAACTCCGAAACTCCGAAACTCCGAAACTCCAAAACTCCAAAACTCCAAAACTCCAAAACTCCGAAACTCCTAAAACTCCGATACTCCGAAACTCCAAAACTCCAAATCTCCAAAACTCCGAAACTCCGAAACTCCGAAACTCCAAAACACCAAAACTCCAAAACTCCAAAACTCCGAAACTCCGAAACTCCAAAACTCCAAAACTCCGAAACTCCGAAACTCCAAAACTCCAAAACTCCGCAACTCCAAAACTCCGAAACTCCAAAACTCCAAAACTCCAAAACTCCAAAACTCCAAAACTCCAAAACTCCGAAACTCCAAAACTCCAAAACTCCAAAACTCCAAAACTCCAAAACTCCAAAACTCCGAAACTCCAAAACTCCAAAACTCCGAAACTCCGAAACTCCAAAACTCCGAAACTCCGAAACTCCGAAACTCCAAAACTCCGAAACTCCAAAACTCCGAAACTCCGAAACTCCGAAACTCCAAAACTCCAAAACTCCGAAACTCCAAAACTCCGAAACTCCAAAACTCCAAAACTCCAAAACTCCAAAACTCCGAAACTCCAAAACTCCGAAACTCCAAAACTCCAAAACTCCGAAACTCCGAAACTCCAAAACTCCAAAACTCCGAAACTCCAAAACTCCAAAACTCCAAAACTGCAAAACTCCAAAACTGCAAAACTCCGAAACTCCAAAACTCCGAAACTCCGAAACTCGGAAACTCCAAAACTCCAAAATCCAAAACTCCAAAACTCCAAAACTCCGAAACTCGGAAACTCCAAAACTCCAAAACTCCGAAACTCCATAACTCCAAAACTCCGAAACTCCAAAACTCCAAAACTCCAAAACTCCGAAACTCCGAAACTCCGAAACTCCAAAACTCCAAAACTCCAAAACTCCAAAACTCCGAAACTCCGAAACTCCAAAACTCCAAAACTCTAGAACTCCGAAACTCCAAAACTCCAAAACTCCAAAACTCCAAAACTGCAAAACTCCAAAACTCCAAAACTCCAAAACTCCAAAACTGCAAAACTCCAAAACTCCAAAACTCCGAAACTCCTAAACTTAAAACTCCAAAACTCCGAAACTCCAAAACTCCAAAACTCCAAAACTGCAAAACTCCAAAACTCCGAAACTCCAAAACTCCAAAACACCAAAACTCCAAAACTCCGAAACTCCGAAACTCCAAAACTCCAAAACTCTAGAACTCCGAAACTCCAAAACTCCAAAACTGCAAAACTCCGAAACTCCAAAACTCCAAAACTCCAAAACTCCGAAACTCCGAAACTCCGAAACTCCGAAACTCCAAAACACCAAAACTCCAAAACTCCGAAACTCCGAAACTCCAAAACTCCAAAACTCCGAAACTGCAAAACTCCAAAACTCCAAAACTCCGAAACTCCGAAACTCCGAAACTCCGAAACTCCAAAACTCCGAAACTCCGAAACTCCAAAACTCCAAAACTCCGAAACTCCGAAACTCCAAAACTCCAAAACTCCGAAACTGCAAAACTCCAAAACTGCAAAACTCCGAAACTCCAAAACTCCAAAACTCCAAAACTCCGAAACTCCGAAACTCCAAAACTCCGAAACTCCGAAACTCCGAAACTCCAAAACTCCAAAACTCCAAAACTCCAAAACTCCGAAACTCCTAAAACTCCGATACTCCGAAACTCCAAAACTCCAAATCTCCAAAACTCCGAAACTCCGAAACTCCGAAACTCCAAAACACCAAAACTCCAAAACTCCAAAACTCCGAAACTCCGAAACTCCAAAACTCCAAAACTCCGAAACTCCGAAACTCCGAAACTCCGAAACTCCAAAACTCCAAAACTCCAAAACTCCGAAACTCCAAAACTCCAAAACTCCAAAACTCCAAAACTCCAAAACTCCGAAACTCCGAAACTCCAAAACTCCAAAACTCCAAAACTCCGAAACTCCAAAACTCCGAAACTCCAAAACTCCAAAACTCCAAAACTCCAAAACTCCAAAACTCCAAAACTCCGAAACTCCAAAACTCCAAAACTCCAAAACTCCAAAACTGCAAAACTCCAAAACTCCAAAACTCCGAAACTCCTAAACTTAAAACTCCAAAACTCCGAAACTCCAAAACTCCAAAACTCCAAAACTGCAAAACTCCAAAACTCCGAAACTCCAAAACTCCAAAACACCAAAACTCCAAAACTCCGAAACTCCGAAACTCCAAAACTCCAAAACTCTAGAACTCCGAAACTCCAAAACTCCAAAACTGCAAAACTCCGAAACTCCAAAACTCCAAAACTCCAAAACTCCGAAACTCCGAAACTCCGAAACTCCAAAACACCAAAACTCCAAAACTCCGAAACTCCGAAACTCCAAAACTCCAAAACTCCGAAACTCCGAAACTCCGAAACTCCGAAACTCCAAAACTCCAAAACTCCAAAACTCCGAAACTCCAAAACTCCAAAACTCCGAAACTCCAAAACTCCAAAACTCCAAAACTGCAAAACTCCAAAACTCCAAAACTCCGAAACTCCGAAACTCCGAAACTCCAAAACTCCGAAACTCCGAAACTCCAAAACTCCAAAACTCCGAAACTCCGAAACTCCAAAACTCCAAAACTCCGAAACTGCAAAACTCCAAAACTGCAAAACTCCGAAACTCCAAAACTCCAAAACTCCAAAACTCCGAAACTCCGAAACTCCGAAACTCCGAAACTCCAAAACTCCAAAACTCCGAAACTCCGAAACTCCAAAACTCCAAAACTCCAAAACTCCGAAACTCCTAAAACTCCGATACTCCGAAACTCCAAAACTCCAAAACTCCAAAACTCCGAAACTCCGAAACTCCGAAACTCCGAAACTCCAAAACACCAAAACTCCGAAACTCCGAAACTCCGAAACTCCAAAACTCCAAAACTCCAAAACTCCGAAACTCCTAAAACTCCGATACTCCGAAACTCCGAAACTCCGAAACTCCGAAACTCCGAAACTCCAAAACTCCGAAACTCCGAAACTCCGAAACTCCAAAACTCCAAAACTCCGAAACTCCGAAACTCCGAAACTCCGAAACTCCAAAACTCCAAAACTCCAAAACTCCGAAACTCCTAAAACTCCGATACTCCGAAACTCCGAAACTCCGAAACTCCGAAACTCCGAAACTCCAAAACACCAAAACTCCAAAACTCCGAAACTCCGAAACTCCAAAACTCCAAAACTCCGAAACTCCGAAACTCCGAAACTCCAAAACTCCAAAACTCCAAAACTCCGAAACTCCAAAACTCCAAAACTCCAAAACTCCGAAACTCCGAAACTCCAAAACTCCAAAACTCCAAAACTCCGCAACTCCAAAACTCCGAAACTCCAAAACTCCAAAACTCCAAAACTCCAAAACTCCAAAACTCCAAAACTCCGAAACTCCAAAACTCCAAAACTCCAAAACTCCAAAACTCCAAAACTCCAAAACTCCAAAACTCCAAAACTCCGAAACTCCAAAACTCCAAAACTCCGAAACTCCGAAACTCCAAAACTCCGAAACTCCGAAACTCCGAAACTCCAAAACTCCGAAACTCCAAAACTCCGAAACTCCGAAACTCCAAAACTCCAAAACTCCGAAACTCCAAAACTCCGAAACTCCAAAACTCCAAAACTCCAAAACTCCAAAACTCCGAAACTCCAAAACTCCGAAACTCCAAAACTCCAAAACTCCGAAACTCCGAAACTCCAAAACTCCAAAACTCCGAAACTCCAAAACTCCAAAACTCCAAAACTGCAAAACTCCAAAACTGCAAAACTCCGAAACTCCAAAACTCCGAAACTCCAAAACTCCAAAACTCCGAAACTCCAAAACTCCGAAACTCCAAAACTCCAAAACTCCGAAACTCCGAAACTCCAAAACTCCAAAACTCCGAAACTCCAAAACTCCAAAACTCCAAAACTGCAAAACTCCAAAACTGCAAAACTCCGAAACTCCAAAACTCCGAAACTCCGAAACTCGGAAACTCCAAAACTCCAAAATCCAAAACTCCAAAACTCCAAAACTCCGAAACTCGGAAACTCCAAAACTCCAAAACTCCGAAACTCCATAACTCCAAAACTCCGAAACTCCAAAACTCCAAAACTCCAAAACTCCGAAACTCCGAAACTCCAAAACTCCAAAACTCCAAAACTCCGCAACTCCAAAACTCCGAAACTCCAAAACTCCAAAACTCCAAAACTCCAAAACTCCAAAACTCCAAAACTCCGAAACTCCAAAACTCCAAAACTCCAAAACTCCAAAACTCCAAAACTCCAAAACTCCGAAACTCCAAAACTCCAAAACTCCGAAACTCCGAAACTCCAAAACTCCGAAACTCCGAAACTCCGAAACTCCAAAACTCCGAAACTCCAAAACTCCGAAACTCCGAAACTCCGAAACTCCAAAACTCCAAAACTCCGAAACTCCAAAACTCCGAAACTCCAAAACTCCAAAACTCCAAAACTCCAAAACTCCGAAACTCCAAAACTCCGAAACTCCAAAACTCCAAAACTCCGAAACTCCGAAACTCCAAAACTCCAAAACTCCGAAACTCCAAAACTCCAAAACTCCAAAACTGCAAAACTCCAAAACTGCAAAACTCCGAAACTCCAAAACTCCGAAACTCCGAAACTCGGAAACTCCAAAACTCCAAAATCCAAAACTCCAAAACTCCAAAACTCCGAAACTCGGAAACTCCAAAACTCCAAAACTCCGAAACTCCATAACTCCAAAACTCCGAAACTCCAAAACTCCAAAACTCCAAAACTCCGAAACTCCGAAACTCCGAAACTCCAAAACTCCAAAACTCCAAAACTCCAAAACTCCGAAACTCCGAAACTCCAAAACTCCAAAACTCTAGAACTCCGAAACTCCAAAACTCCAAAACTCCAAAACTCCAAAACTGCAAAACTCCAAAACTCCAAAACTCCAAAACTCCAAAACTGCAAAACTCCAAAACTCCAAAACTCCGAAACTCCTAAACTTAAAACTCCAAAACTCCGAAACTCCAAAACTCCAAAACTCCAAAACTGCAAAACTCCAAAACTCCGAAACTCCAAAACTCCAAAACACCAAAACTCCAAAACTCCGAAACTCCGAAACTCCAAAACTCCAAAACTCTAGAACTCCGAAACTCCAAAACTCCAAAACTGCAAAACTCCGAAACTCCAAAACTCCAAAACTCCAAAACTCCGAAACTCCGAAACTCCGAAACTCCGAAACTCCAAAACACCAAAACTCCAAAACTCCGAAACTCCGAAACTCCAAAACTCCAAAACTCCGAAACTGCAAAACTCCAAAACTCCAAAACTCCGAAACTCCGAAACTCCGAAACTCCGAAACTCCAAAACTCCGAAACTCCGAAACTCCAAAACTCCAAAACTCCGAAACTCCGAAACTCCAAAACTCCAAAACTCCGAAACTGCAAAACTCCAAAACTGCAAAACTCCGAAACTCCAAAACTCCAAAACTCCAAAACTCCGAAACTCCGAAACTCCAAAACTCCGAAACTCCGAAACTCCGAAACTCCAAAACTCCAAAACTCCAAAACTCCAAAACTCCGAAACTCCTAAAACTCCGATACTCCGAAACTCCAAAACTCCAAATCTCCAAAACTCCGAAACTCCGAAACTCCGAAACTCCAAAACACCAAAACTCCAAAACTCCAAAACTCCGAAACTCCGAAACTCCAAAACTCCAAAACTCCGAAACTCCGAAACTCCGAAACTCCGAAACTCCAAAACTCCAAAACTCCAAAACTCCGAAACTCCAAAACTCCAAAACTCCAAAACTCCAAAACTCCAAAACTCCGAAACTCCGAAACTCCAAAACTCCAAAACTCCAAAACTCCGAAACTCCAAAACTCCGAAACTCCAAAACTCCAAAACTCCAAAACTCCAAAACTCCAAAACTCCAAAACTCCGAAACTCCAAAACTCCAAAACTCCAAAACTCCAAAACTGCAAAACTCCAAAACTCCAAAACTCCGAAACTCCTAAACTTAAAACTCCAAAACTCCGAAACTCCAAAACTCCAAAACTCCAAAACTGCAAAACTTCAAAACTCCGAAACTCCAAAACTCCAAAACACCAAAACTCCAAAACTCCGAAACTCCGAAACTCCAAAACTCCAAAACTCTAGAACTCCGAAACTCCAAAACTCCAAAACTGCAAAACTCCGAAACTCCAAAACTCCAAAACTCCAAAACTCCGAAACTCCGAAACTCCGAAACTCCAAAACACCAAAACTCCAAAACTCCGAAACTCCGAAACTCCAAAACTCCAAAACTCCGAAACTCCGAAACTCCGAAACTCCGAAACTCCAAAACTCCAAAACTCCAAAACTCCGAAACTCCAAAACTCCAAAACTCCGAAACTCC
This sequence comes from Amblyomma mixtum, assembly GCF_055824585.1. Lineage (NCBI taxonomy): Eukaryota > Metazoa > Arthropoda > Arachnida > Ixodida > Ixodidae > Amblyomma > Amblyomma mixtum. The sequence goes on along the minus strand of NW_028317651.1, from coordinate 3,296,522 downwards.
AAAACTCCAAAACTCCAAAACTGCAAAACTCCAAAACTCCAAAACTCCGAAACTCCGAAACTCCGAAACTCCAAAACTCCGAAACTCCGAAACTCCAAAACTCCAAAACTCCGAAACTCCGAAACTCCAAAACTCCAAAACTCCGAAACTGCAAAACTCCAAAACTGCAAAACTCCGAAACTCCAAAACTCCAAAACTCCAAAACTCCGAAACTCCGAAACTCCGAAACTCCGAAACTCCAAAACTCCAAAACTCCGAAACTCCGAAACTCCAAAACTCCAAAACTCCAAAACTCCGAAACTCCTAAAACTCCGATACTCCGAAACTCCAAAACTCCAAAACTCCAAAACTCCGAAACTCCGAAACTCCGAAACTCCGAAACTCCAAAACACCAAAACTCCGAAACTCCGAAACTCCGAAACTCCAAAACTCCAAAACTCCAAAACTCCGAAACTCCTAAAACTCCGATACTCCGAAACTCCGAAACTCCGAAACTCCGAAACTCCGAAACTCCAAAACTCCGAAACTCCGAAACTCCGAAACTCCAAAACTCCAAAACTCCGAAACTCCGAAACTCCGAAACTCCGAAACTCCAAAACTCCAAAACTCCAAAACTCCGAAACTCCTAAAACTCCGATACTCCGAAACTCCGAAACTCCGAAACTCCGAAACTCCGAAACTCCGAAACTCCAAAACACCAAAACTCCAAAACTCCGAAACTCCGAAACTCCAAAACTCCAAAACTCCGAAACTCCGAAACTCCGAAACTCCAAAACTCCAAAACTCCAAAACTCCGAAACTCCAAAACTCCAAAACTCCAAAACTCCGAAACTCCGAAACTCCAAAACTCCAAAACTCCAAAACTCCGCAACTCCAAAACTCCGAAACTCCAAAACTCCAAAACTCCAAAACTCCAAAACTCCAAAACTCCAAAACTCCGAAACTCCAAAACTCCAAAACTCCAAAACTCCAAAACTCCAAAACTCCAAAACTCCAAAACTCCAAAACTCCGAAAATCCAAAACTCCAAAACTCCGAAACTCCGAAACTCCAAAACTCCGAAACTCCGAAACTCCGAAACTCCAAAACTCCGAAACTCCAAAACTCCGAAACTCCGAAACTCCGAAACTCCAAAACTCCAAAACTCCGAAACTCCAAAACTCCGAAACTCCAAAACTCCAAAACTCCAAAACTCCAAAACTCCGAAACTCCAAAACTCCGAAACTCCAAAACTCCAAAACTCCGAAACTCCGAAACTCCAAAACTCCAAAACTCCGAAACTCCAAAACTCCAAAACTCCAAAACTGCAAAACTCCAAAACTGCAAAACTCCGAAACTCCAAAACTCCGAAACTCCGAAACTCGGAAACTCCAAAACTCCAAAATCCAAAACTCCAAAACTCCAAAACTCCGAAACTCGGAAACTCCAAAACTCCAAAACTCCGAAACTCCATAACTCCAAAACTCCGAAACTCCAAAACTCCAAAACTCCAAAACTCCGAAACTCCGAAACTCCGAAACTCCAAAACTCCAAAACTCCAAAACTCCAAAACTCCGAAACTCCGAAACTCCAAAACTCCAAAACTGCAAAACTCCAAAACTCCAAAACTCCGAAACTCCGAAACTCCGAAACTCCGAAACTCCGAAACTCCAAAACTCCGAAACTCCGAAACTCCAAAACTCCAAAACTCCGAAACTCCGAAACTCCAAAACTCCAAAACTCCGAAACTGCAAAACTCCAAAACTGCAAAACTCCGAAACTCCAAAACTCCAAAACTCCAAAACTCCGAAACTCCGAAACTCCGAAACTCCAAAACTCCGAAACTCCGAAACTCCAAAACTCCAAAACTCCAAAACTCCGAAACTCCTAAAACTAAGATACTCCGAAACTCCAAAACTCCAAATCTCCAAAACTCCGAAACTCCGAAACTCCAGAACACCAAAACTCCAAAACTCCGAAACTCCGAAACTCCAAAACTCCAAAACTCCGAAACTCCAAAACTCCAAAACTCCAAAACTCCGAAACTCCGAAACTCCGAAACTCCAAAACTCCGAAACTCCAAAACTCCAAAACTCCAAAACTCCGAAACTCCAAAACTCCAAAACTCCAATACTCCGAAACTCCAAAACTCCGAAACTCCGAAACTCCAAAACTCCAAAACTCCGAAACTCAAAACTCCGAAACTCCGAAACTCCAAAACTCCGAACCTCCAAAACTCCAAAACTCCAAAACTCCGAAACTCCAAAACTCCAAAACTCCGAAACTGCAAAACTCCAAAACTGCAAAACTCCGAAACTCCAAAACTCCAAAACTCCGAAACTCCGAAACTCCAAAACTCCGAAACTCCGAAACTCCAAAACTCCAAAACTCCAAAACTCCGAAACTCCTAAAACTCCGATACTCCGAAACTCCAAAACTCCAAATCTCCAAAACTCCGAAACTCCGAAACTCCGAAACTCCGAAACTCCAAAACACCAAAACTCCAAAACTCCGAAACTCCGAAACTCCAAAACTCCAAAACTCCGAAACTCCGAAACTCCGAAACTCCGAAACTCCAAAACTCCAAAACTCCAAAACTCCGAAACTCCAAAACTCCAAAACTCCAAAACTCCAAAACTCCGAAACTCCGAAACTCCAAAACTCCAAAACTCCAAAACTCCGAAACTCCAAAACTCCGAAACTCCAAAACTCCAAAACTCCAAAACTCCAAAACTCCAAAACTCCAAAACTCCGAAACTCCAAAACTCCAAAACTCCAAAACTCCAAAACTGCAAAACTCCAAAACTGCAAAACTCCAAAACTCCAAAACTCCGAAACTCCGAAACTCCGAAACTCCAAAACTCCGAAACTCCGAAACTCCAAAACTCCAAAACTCCGAAACTGCAAAACTCCAAAACTGCAAAACTCCGAAACTCCAAAACTCCAAAACTCCAAAACTCCGAAACTCCGAAACTCCAAAACTCCGAAACTCCGAAACTCCAAAACTCCAAAACTCCAAAACTCCGAAACTCCTAAAACTCCGATACTCCGAAACTCCAAAACTCCAAAACTCCAAAACTCCGAAACTCCGAAACTCCGAAACTCCGAAACTCCGAAACTCCAAAACTCCAAAACTCCGAAACTCCGAAACTCCAAAACTCCGAAACTCCGAAACTCCGAAACTCCAAAACTCCGAAACTCCAAAACTCCAAAACTCCAAAACTCCAAAACTCCAAAACTGCAAAACTCCAAAACTGCAAAACTCCAAAACTCCAAAACTCCGAAACTCCGAAACTCCGAAACTCCAAAACTCCGAAACTCCGAAACTCCAAAACTCCAAAACTCCGAAACTCCGAAACTCCAAAACTCCAAAACTCCGAAACTGCAAAACTCCAAAACTGCAAAACTCCGAAACTCCAAAACTCCAAAACTCCAAAACTCCGAAACTCCGAAACTCCGAAACTCCAAAACTCCAAAACTCCGAAACTCCGAAACTCCAAAACTCCAAAACTCCAAAACTCCGAAACTCCTAAAACTCCGATACTCCGAAACTCCAAAACTCCGAAACTCCGAAACTCCAAAACTCCAAAACTCCAAAACTCCGAAACTCCAAAACTCCGAAACTCCAAAACTCCAAAACTCCAAAACTCCAAAACTCCAAAACTCCAAAACTCCGAAACTCCAAAACTCCAAAACTCCAAAACTGCAAAACTCCGAAACTCCAAAACTCCAAAACTCCGAAACTCCAAAACTCCAAAACTCCAAAACTCCGAAACTCCGAAACTCCGAAACTCCAAAACTCCAAAACTCCAAAACTCCAAAACTCCGAAACTCCGAAACTCCAAAACTCCAAAACTCCAAAACTCCAAAACTCCGAAACTCCAAAACTCCAAAACTCTAGAACTCCGAAACTCCAAAACTCCAAAACTCCAAAACTCCAAAACTGCAAAACTCCAAAACTCCGAAACTCCAAAACTCCAAAACTCCAAAACTCCAAAACTCCGAAACTCCAAAACTCCAGAACTCCAAAACTCCAAAACTGCAAAACTCCAAAACTCCAAAACTCCGAAACTCCGAAACTCCGAAACTCCGAAACTCCAAAACTCCGAAACTCCGAAACTCCAAAACTCCAAAACTCCGAAACTCCGAAACTCCAAAACTCCAAAACTCCGAAACTGCAAAACTCCAAAACTGCAAAACTCCGAAACTCCAAAACTCCAAAACTCCAAAACTCCGAAACTCCGAAACTCCAAAACTCCGAAACTCCGAAACTCCAAAACTCCAAAACTCCAAAACTCCAAAACTCCGAAACTCCTAAAACTCCGATACTCCGAAACTCCAAAACTCCAAATCTCCAAAACTCCGAAACTCCGAAACTCCGAAACTCCAAAACACCAAAACTCCAAAACTCCAAAACTCCGAAACTCCGAAACTCCAAAACTCCAAAACTCCGAAACTCCGAAACTCCGAAACTCCGAAACTCCGAAACTCCAAAACTCCAAAACTCCAAAACTCCGAAACTCCAAAACTCCAAAACTCCAAAACTCCAAAACTCCAAAACTCCGAAACTCCGAAACTCCAAAACTCCAAAACTCCAAAACTCCGAAACTCCAAAACTCCGAAACTCCAAAACTCCAAAACTCCAAAACTCCAAAACTCCAAAACTCCAAAACTCCAAAACTCCGAAACTCCAAAACTCCAAAACTCCAAAACTGCAAAACTCCAAAACTCCAAAACTCCGAAACTCCTAAACTCCAAAACTCCAAAACTCCGAAACTCCAAAACTCCAAAACTCCAAAACTGCAAAACTCCAAAACTCCGAAACTCCAAAACTCCAAAACACCAAAACTCCAAAACTCCGAAACTCCGAAACTCCAAAACTCCAAAACTCTAGAACTCCGAAACTCCAAAACTCCAAAACTGCAAAACTCCGAAACTCCAAAACTCCAAAACTCCAAAACTCCGAAACTCCGAAACTCCGAAACTCCGAAACTCCAAAACACCAAAACTCCAAAACTCCGAAACTCCGAAACTCCAAAACTCCAAAACTCTGAAACTCCGAAACTCCGAAACTCCGAAACTCCAAAACTCCAAAACTCCAAAACTCCGAAACTCCAAAACTCCAAAACTCCGAAACTCCAAAACTCCAAAACTCCAAAACTGCAAAACTCCAAAACTCCAAAACTCCGAAACTCCGAAACTCCGAAACTCCAAAACTCCGAAACTCCGAAACTCCAAAACTCCAAAACTCCGAAACTCCGAAACTCCAAAACTCCAAAACTCCGAAACTGCAAAACTCCAAAACTGCAAAACTCCGAAACTCCAAAACTCCAAAACTCCAAAACTCCGAAACTCCGAAACTCCGAAACTCCAAAACTCCAAAACTCCGAAACTCCGAAACTCCAAAACTCCAAAACTCCAAAACTCCGAAACTCCTAAAACTCCGATACTCCGAAACTCCAAAACTCCAAAACTCCAAAACTCCGAAACTCCGAAACTCCGAAACTCCGAAACTCCAAAACACCAAAACTCCAAAACTCCGAAACTCCGAAACTCCAAAACTCCAAAACTCCGAAACTCCGAAACTCCGAAACTCCGAAACTCCAAAACTCCAAAACTCCAAAACTCCGAAACTCCTAAAACTCCGATACTCCGAAACTCCGAAACTCCGAAACTCCGAAACTCCGAAACTCCAAAACACCAAAACTCCAAAACTCCGAAACTCCGAAACTCCAAAACTCCAAAACTCCGAAACTCCGAAACTCCGAAACTCCAAAACTCCAAAACTCCAAAACTCCGAAACTCCAAAACTCCAAAACTCCAAAACTCCGAAACTCCGAAACTCCAAAACTCCAAAACTCCAAAACTCCGCAACTCCAAAACTCCGAAACTCCAAAACTCCAAAACTCCAAAACTCCAAAACTCCAAAACTCCAAAACTCCGAAACTCCAAAACTCCAAAACTCCAAAACTCCAAAACTCCAAAACTCCAAAACTCCAAAACTCCAAAACTCCGAAACTCCAAAACTCCAAAACTCCGAAACTCCGAAACTCCAAAACTCCGAAACTCCGAAACTCCGAAACTCCAAAACTCCGAAACTCCAAAACTCCGAAACTCCGAAACTCCGAAACTCCAAAACTCCAAAACTCCGAAACTCCAAAACTCCGAAACTCCAAAACTCCAAAACTCCAAAACTCCAAAACTCCGAAACTCCAAAACTCCGAAACTCCAAAACTCCAAAACTCCGAAACTCCGAAACTCCAAAACTCCAAAACTCCGAAACTCCAAAACTCCAAAACTCCAAAACTGCAAAACTCCAAAACTGCAAAACTCCGAAACTCCAAAACTCCGAAACTCCGAAACTCCGAAACTCGGAAACTCCAAAACTCCAAAATCCAAAACTCCAAAACTCCAAAACTCCGAAACTCGGAAACTCCAAAACTCCAAAACTCCGAAACTCCATAACTCCAAAACTCCGAAACTCCAAAACTCCAAAACTCCAAAACTCCGAAACTCCGAAACTCCGAAACTCCAAAACTCCAAAACTCCAAAACTCCAAAACTCCGAAACTCCGAAACTCCAAAACTCCAAAACTCTAGAACTCCGAAACTCCAAAACTCCAAAACTCCAAAACTCCAAAACTGCAAAACTCCAAAACTCCAAAACTCCAAAACTCCGAAACTCCAAAACTCCGAAACTCCAAAACTCCGAAACTCCAAAACTCCAAAACTCCAAAACTCCAAAACTCCGAAACTCCAAAACTCCAGAACTCCAAAACTCCAAAACTGCAAAACTCCAAAACTCCAAAACTCCGAAACTCCGAAACTCCGAAACTCCGAAACTCCAAAACTCCGAAACTCCGAAACTCCAAAACTCCAAAACTCCGAAACTCCGAAACTCCAAAACTCCAAAACTCCGAAACTGCAAAACTCCAAAACTGCAAAACTCCGAAACTCCAAAACTCCAAAACTCCAAAACTCCGAAACTCCGAAACTCCGAAACTCCAAAACTCCGAAACTCCGAAACTCCAAAACTCCAAAACTCCAAAACTCCGAAACTCCTAAAACTAAGATACTCCGAAACTCCAAAACTCCAAATCTCCAAAACTCCGAAACTCCGAAACTCCAGAACACCAAAACTCCAAAACTCCGAAACTCCGAAACTCCAAAACTCCAAAACTCCGAAACTCCAAAACTCCAAAACTCCAAAACTCCGAAACTCCGAAACTCCGAAACTCCAAAACTCCGAAACTCCAAAACTCCAAAACTCCAAAACTCCGAAACTCCAAAACTCCAAAACTCCAATACTCCGAAACTCCAAAACTCCGAAACTCCGAAACTCCAAAACTCCAAAACTCCGAAACTCCAAAACTCCAAAACTCCGAAACTCCAAAACTCCGAACCTCCAAAACTCCAAAACTCCAAAACTCCGAAACTCCAAAACTCCAAAACTCCAAAACTCCAAAACTCCGAAACTCCAAAATCCAAAACTCCAAAACTCCAAAACTCCAAAACTCCGAAACTCGGAAACTCCAAAGCTCCAAAACTCCGAAACTCCATAACTCCAAAACTCCGAAACTCCAAAACTCCAAAACTCCAAAACTCCAAAACTCCGAAACTCCGAAACTCCGAAACTCCAAAACTCCAAAACTCCAAAACTCCAAAACTCCGAAACTCCGAAACTCCAAAACTCCAAAACTCCAAAACTCCAAAACTCCGAAACTCCGAAACTCCAAAACTCCAAAACTCTAGAACTCCGAAACTCCAAAACTCCAAAACTCCAAAACTGCAAAACTCCAAAACTCCGAAACTCCAAAACTCCAAAACTCCAAAACTCCAAAACTCCGAAACTGCAAAACTCCAAAACTGCAAAACTCCGAAACTCCAAAACTCCAAAACTCCGAAACTCCGAAACTCCAAAACTCCGAAACTCCGAAACTCCAAAACTCCAAAACTCCAAAACTCCGAAACTCCTAAAACTCCGATACTCCGAAACTCCAAAACTCCAAATCTCCAAAACTCCGAAACTCCGAAACTCCGAAACTCCGAAACTCCAAAACACCAAAACTCCAAAACTCCGAAACTCCGAAACTCCAAAACTCCAAAACTCCGAAACTCCGAAACTCCGAAACTCCGAAACTCCAAAACTCCAAAACTCCAAAACTCCGAAACTCCAAAACTCCAAAACTCCAAAACTCCAAAACTCCGAAACTCCGAAACTCCAAAACTCCAAAACTCCAAAACTCCGAAACTCCAAAACTCCGAAACTCCAAAACTCCAAAACTCCAAAACTCCAAAACTCCAAAACTCCAAAACTCCGAAACTCCAAAACTCCAAAACTCCAAAACTCCAAAACTGCAAAACTCCAAAACTGCAAAACTCCAAAACTCCAAAACTCCGAAACTCCGAAACTCCGAAACTCCAAAACTCCGAAACTCCGAAACTCCAAAACTCCAAAACTCCGAAACTGCAAAACTCCAAAACTGCAAAACTCCGAAACTCCAAAACTCCAAAACTCCAAAACTCCGAAACTCCGAAACTCCAAAACTCCGAAACTCCGAAACTCCAAAACTCCAAAACTCCAAAACTCCGAAACTCCTAAAACTCCGATACTCCGAAACTCCAAAACTCCAAAACTCCAAAACTCCGAAACTCCGAAACTCCGAAACTCCGAAACTCCAAAACACCAAAACTCCAAAACTCCGAAACTCCGAAACTCCAAAACTCCAAAACTCCGAAACTCCGAAACTCCGAAACTCCAAAACTCCAAAACTCCAAAACTCCGAAACTCCAAAACTCCAAAACTCCAAAACTCCAAAACTCCGAAACTCCAAAACTCCAAAACTCCAAAACTCCGAAACTCCAAAACTCCGAAACTCCAAAACTCCAAAACTCCAAAACTCCAAAACTCCAAAACTCCGAAACTCCAAAACTCCAAAACTCCAAAACTCCAAAACTGCAAAACTCCAAAACTCCAAAACTCCGAAACTCCAAAACTCCAAAACTCCGAAACTCCGAAACTCCAAAACTCCGAAACTCCGAAACTCCGAAACTCCAAAACTCCGAAACTCCAAAACTCCGAAACTCCGAAACTCCGAAACTCCAAAACTCCAAAACTCCGAAACTCCAAAACTCCGAAACTCCAAAACTCCAAAACTCCAAAACTCCAAAACTCCGAAACTCCAAAACTCCGAAACTCCAAAACTCCAAAACTCCGAAACTCCGAAACTCCAAAACTCCAAAACTCCGAAACTCCAAAACTCCAAAACTCCAAAACTGCAAAACTCCAAAACTGCAAAACTCCGAAACTCCAAAACTCCAAAACTCCGAAACTCCGAAACTCCGAAACTCCGAAACTCCAAAACTCCAAAACTCCAAAACTCCGAAACTCCGAAACTCCGAAACTCCAAAACTCCGAAACTCCAAAACTCCAAAACTCCAAAACTCCGAAACTCCAAAACTCCAAAACTCCAATACTCCGAAACTCCAAAACTCCGAAACTCCGAAACTCCAAAACTCCAAAACTCCGAAACTCCAAAACTCCGAAACTCCGAAACTCCAAAACTCCGAACCTCCAAAACTCCAAAACTCCAAAACTCCGAAACTCCAAAACTCCAAAACTCCAAAACTCCAAAACTCCGAAACTCCAAAATCCAAAACTCCAAAACTCCAAAACTCCAAAACTCCGAAACTCGGAAACTCCAAAACTCCAAAACTCCGAAACTCCATAACTCCAAAACTCCGAAACTCCAAAACTCCAAAACTCCAAAACTCCAAAACTCCGAAACTCCGAAACTCCGAAACTCCAAAACTCCAAAACTCCAAAACTCCAAAACTCCGAAACTCCGAAACTCCAAAACTCCAAAACTCCAAAACTCCAAAACTCCGAAACTCCGAAACTCCAAAACTCCAAAACTCTAGAACTCCGAAACTCCAAAACTCCAAAACTCCAAAACTCCAAAACTGCAAAACTCCAAAACTCCGAAACTCCAAAACTCCAAAACTCCAAAACTCCAAAACTCCGAAACTCCAAAACTCCAGAACTCCAAAACTCCAAAACTGCAAAACTCCAAAACTCCAAAACTCCGAAACTCCGAAACTCCGAAACTCCGAAACTCCAAAACTCCGAAACTCCGAAACTCCAAAACTCCAAAACTCCGAAACTCCGAAACTCCAAAACTCCAAAACTCCGAAACTGCAAAACTCCAAAACTGCAAAACTCCGAAACTCCAAAACTCCAAAACTCCAAAACTCCGAAACTCCGAAACTCCAAAACTCCGAAACTCCGAAACTCCGAAACTCCAAAACTCCAAAACTCCAAAACTCCAAAACTCCGAAACTCCTAAAACTCCGATACTCCGAAACTCCAAAACTCCAAATCTCCAAAACTCCGAAACTCCGAAACTCCGAAACTCCAAAACACCAAAACTCCAAAACTCCAAAACTCCGAAACTCCGAAACTCCAAAACTCCAAAACTCCGAAACTCCGAAACTCCGAAACTCCGAAACTCCGAAACTCCAAAACTCCAAAACTCCAAAACTCCGAAACTCCAAAACTCCAAAACTCCAAAACTCCAAAACTCCAAAACTCCGAAACTCCGAAACTCCAAAACTCCAAAACTCCAAAACTCCGAAACTCCAAAACTCCGAAACTCCAAAACTCCAAAACTCCAAAACTCCAAAACTCCAAAACTCCAAAACTCCAAAACTCCGAAACTCCAAAACTCCAAAACTCCAAAACTCCAAAACTGCAAAACTCCAAAACTCCAAAACTCCGAAACTCCTAAACTCCAAAACTCCAAAACTCCGAAACTCCAAAACTCCAAAACTCCAAAACTGCAAAACTCCAAAACTCCGAAACTCCAAAACTCCAAAACACCAAAACTCCAAAACTGCGAAACTCCGAAACTCCAAAACTCCAAAACTCTAGAACTCCGAAACTCCAAAACTCCAAAACTGCAAAACTCCGAAACTCCAAAACTCCAAAACTCCAAAACTCCGAAACTCCGAAACTCCGAAACTCCGAAACTCCAAAACACCAAAACTCCAAAACTCCGAAACTCCGAAACTCCAAAACTCCAAAACTCCGAAACTCCGAAACTCCGAAACTCCGAAACTCCAAAACTCCAAAACTCCAAAACTCCGAAACTCCAAAACTCCAAAACTCCGAAACTCCAAAACTCCAAAACTCCAAAACTGCAAAACTCCAAAACTCCAAAACTCCGAAACTCCGAAACTCCGAAACTCCAAAACTCCGAAACTCCGAAACTCCAAAACTCCAAA